>NC_058409.1:51437731-51554678 GCF_002201575.2 Neomonachus schauinslandi | reverse complement strand
AGAAGAAGAAGAAGAAGAAGAAGAAGAAGAAGAAGAAGAAGAAGAAGCAGCAGCAGCAGAAGAAAAAGAAGCAGCAGCAGCAGCATTCAGCAGTGATTGTGGCCTTGAGTGAGTGGCAGGACAACATTCTATCCACTGCTTCCTTGGTGGCAAGTTTCCTTGTAGGTCTGAACCAGAGTGGAAATAGGGGATGTCTGTGATCTTTCATACAGGGGGTAACACATCACTAGGTATTCGTATCTCAGTGCTGACAGTGGGTCATTCAGGTGTGGGTTCAGGGGTCTCGTGCAGAGAAGGCTTCAGTGACCTGGGTGGAGCCTAAGTGGGAAAGGGTACATTCTGACTGACGCTGGGTGCAGCCGTGGGCTGTGGAGAAGAACGGCTCCCCTCTTTGCAAGGGTTCAGCCTGAGACACACTTGAATGTCAAGTACTCTTGTACCATGGCCTTGCCACCAGAACAGTTGGGAAGCCTAAAAATGGAACCCTCCCCCCGTCCCCAGACTTGCTTTATCATGTACCTCATCTACTGCCACTGTTGTTTCTTTCTTTTTAAAATTGTTAATTGTGGGAAATTACACAAAACATAAAATTGACATTTAAACCATTTAAGTGCACAGTTCAGTAGGGTTAAGTACATTCACACTGTTGTGCAACCAAACTCCGGAACTCTTCTCATCTTGCAAAACTGAAACTCTATACCCATTAAACAATTCCTCGTTCCCACTCCCCCTGGCCCCAGGCAACCATCATTCTACTTTCCATCTCTATGAATTTGAATGTTTTAGATATCTAATGTAAGTGTCATCATATTATATTGATCTTTTTGTGACTGGCTTTTTTCCCTCCGCATAATATCCTCAAGGTTCATCCATGTTGTAGCATTTGTCAGAACTTCCTTCCTTTTTAAGGATGAATAGTATTCCATTGGTGAACACACAACATGTTGCTTATCCATTCATCGGTTCATGGACACTCCGGTTGCTTCTACCTCTTGGCTATTGTGACAAATGTTGCTATGAATATGGCTGTGCAAATATCTCTTTGAGATGCTGTTTTCAATTCTCCTGGGGATATAGACCATTGTTTCTTGTGTTCAATGGTCACTGGAGAGAAAAAAGAAGGGGAAACTACCAAAAAATTTTAAAACTTCACCAAAAGCTGTGTAAAAACCCATAAAGACAGTGTAACAGCCCAGCCAAGAGAGGAGAGAAACCCACAGCCATACTGAGCAGTTCCAGAAGCAATTTCTAAGCCCCAAATGTTGGGCAGCTGCCAACCCTTGTGGGGCTAGAAAAGAATCTGGAGCTGCCATATCCAATTCCCTCATGGGTTCCTCAGTGATACCACAGTTAAATCCTTGCTTTGGGTCCTGCATTCACTTGGGCATTATTTGAAATTTGTTCTCATAGAGAGTCAAGTCTAAATAGCTGGAGATTCCAGCCATAATAACCAGCCACTCCCAGCTCTGCTCTAGAGGCTCTAGACAGAAGGCAATAGTCATAAAAGATGTTGTTTAGCCTTCAGGTGTTTTTTCTCCTTAGCTGTGGAAAGAAAGGCTTGGCCTATCAGCAGAGCCCAACTGCACACCATCTGGGCTCTCAGGGGAAGGTGGATGGAAGTGTGGTTTGCTCTAGCCTTGTTGTGTAGGGCTAGAAGCATGGCAGATATCCTTTACAGAGACCCTGTGTATCTCTCCCCTTTCTGGGAGAGAGGGGGGCTTGTAGGAGGTCCCCATGTCCCCTAAAAAGGCCTGGTTCTGGGGGAAGCAGGGAGACGCACAAGGTGAGGATGCCTCATCCCTCTGGCAGGAGTTGTCCCTTCTAAGGTTCTTAGCTACAAGTACCAGGCTGCAGCTGTCTCTAGGGGAATGGGTGGGGGTGGCAGAAGGCAGTGGAAACATGCTCAGGGCTCAAAATTTTCGTGCTTGAAGCCTAAGAAGAGAGGCCTTGGTGCCTTCTGTCATCACTCTGCACTAAGGGGGCTTCTGGCTGGCATTCCCCGATGGGCTAAGTCAAACAGGCCTGGAAGGGAGCAGGGCGTGGCTCTGGTCCCAGAGGCATGCTTCCCAGAGGCTGTGTTCTCTGGCTCCGGAGGGCAAGGGCTGCTTGGAGCTGCCGCATTGGTTGTGCACACTGGCCCCTTTTCAGGATCTGCACTTGGAATCCTGATAGAGCTGGAAGGGGCCCTGGAGATCTTCTGGTTCAAGCTAGTCATTTTATAGAAGTTTTAATCTAGTCGGACATGTGAAATGACTTGCCCCAGGCCACAATGTTAAAAAAGCAGATCCAGCAGCATAACCCGAAAGTTTCTTTCCTTCGCCTTGCAGGGCTTCCTCTGAAGTTAGGCACAGAGTCTCAGGCTAGTTGTCTCAAGCATGATAAACACAGCTTCAATCAGGAAAGAGGCCATCACAAGGACATGTACAATGCCGGCAGGTAATAACAGGTACGTGCAGGATGTAGAGAAATTTGGCTTCGGTCAGTTCAAAAGATGGCTCTTCCTGAAATCTCTCTGCTACTAATCAAGTTCTTGAAAGAGTCTCTCTTCACAGAGAGAACCTATATTCTCTGGCTCCATTTAGTTATTTTCTCGAGCTGAGCAAAAAATCCTCTCTTCTGGTCGCCCGAATAATAGTTCTTTTCTGAGACTTCAAATCGATAAACCCAAATGATCTTTTCTCTTTGTTGATCTGTCTTCCATTTTCTCCTTGATTGGCTTCTCCAGACCTGGATGTATTTGACCTGTCTGCAGAAGCCAGGGCAGTACCTCTCCCAGTAATCTGGAGCCTTCCACACCGAGCCCAGACGATCCAGATCGCAGCTACTGCCTATCCCTGAGTATCTTCTATGCGCCAGAAGCATTCCCATATACTATCCTAATCTTCACAACAGTCCTAAGTGACAGCTGCAGTGACACTCTGCAGGGCCTGAGGCTGGGAGGCTCTGCTGTGCTTGAAGTTCTAAGAGGGAAAGGGAACGGGAGAGGGAGGGGGAGCAGGGGAGAGCGAGCGGGAGTGGGAGAGGGATTGGGAGCAGGGGAGAGGGAGTGGGAGAGGGTATTGCATTCAGGCCTGACTGAGGAGGATCTTTCCCCTCACCACAGCCCACCCTGCCCCAACTTTGCCTGGTGAGAGATGCTTGGGCAGCTAACTCAGTAACGTACAAGATTCCAGGATTCATAGGGAGGCCTAGAAAGCGGGGATCAGTTAGCCCTTTGGCATTATCTGAGGCTGTATTCTAAGGCCTGGACTTCGGGATGAACAGTCATGGAAAGGGTTACCCCAGCTGTGTTCACCCTGTGGCATCTAAAGAGTTTAGAGCTGCGTCAGAAACCTTCCCCCAGTGAGCAGACAGGATTCTAGAGAGGACACTGCCTTCCTCAAAGGACGACCCTTACTCTCTCTCCGAGGACACAGCAGCATCTCCTATGCCTGCTCTTCCCTCAGAGGCATGCCCGTGGGGAGCTTGAGAGGCACGGGACCACAGAGCCCCATGCTTGGAAGAGACTTTGGAGGTCATCTGGTCCAGTGATGTTCAAATGTGTCATCAGCAGAAGAAACTTTATCTACATGAAATCTTACAGGGAGATTGTAGCGGATTCTATTGATACCATGCATGTCCCCTCAGCCCACTCCAGGGATCACCTGCAACAGATTCCGGATGCTCCCGAGGCTGTGACTGGCCAGGTCCAGGTCACATGCACTTTTTGGAAAGAAAGGAACAGGGCAGTGCCAGCTCGACCTCCTGAGACTGGGAGACAGGTACTTTCCTAAAGCACATCAGAGGGTGTTACTAGAAGAAGAGTAAGTGGGTGCGGACTACACCAAAGCCACAGAGGTCACTTCTAGCAGTATCGCTCATACTTTAAAGTGAACACAAGTCACCCAAGGACCCTGTAGACACAGATTCCTGGGGCTCACAGTCAAGATTCTAATTCAGGACATTTGGAATCTACATTTCCAAGGGTGCTGATGTTGCCAGTGCCAGCGCCTGGCACGACGGTGCTCAAGGACCATGAAGTTTCTCAAGCTGCTGCTGAAGCTTCTGGAGTAGTGCCCTGGAGACAGGCCTCTTCGAGGACTCTGTGGGATATGGCCAGAGAGCAGTCTGCTCTGCCATGTCTTCCTGGGTATTACTGTCCCCTGTGCTCTTCTTGTAGATCAGGAGATGGTGGGCTTGGCCAAAGGAGGCCTCTTTCCCTTACAGATCCTTTCCTAAGCTGTGGCCTTCTGTTTTAGGAAGAGGAAAGGAAAAAGGATTGCACTGGAGGGACCCAGAGCTAGGGTGTGGGCCACATGGGAGTGATTTGTCCACCCTGAAGAAAGACGTCTCTGAAAATAAAGATTGTGTCCTTCACCTCCTAACCCCTCACCTCAGCAGAGGGCAGGGAGGGGGTGGGCTTTTAAGAGTCTCATGCTCTACCGACTGAGCTAGCCGGGCGGGGTGGGCTTTTAGAGACCCGAAAAAGACCAATGCCCCAGAAGTGCTATGTGCTGAGACAGGTTCCTTTCAAACGCATCCAGATGGACCTAAAGACCGAGCCCCTGAGGCGGGAGCTGGGTTGAGGTGAGACCTGACGGGCCCATGGCGGCCGAGGCAGAGGCAGCAAACTGCAGTCTTGTCTGACCTACTCGAGGCATCAGAGGCGCTAATAACTCCAGTCCGGCCCAAGACACATATAATAGAGGTGTAGTATCAGCCACGTCGTACACCGTCTACATTCTTCAATCGCCAGATTACAAAAGTAAAAAGAAACAGGTGAGCCTGATTTTCATACTGTATTTTGCTGAACCCAACATACCCAACACATTATCATTTCAACACATACAGAATTTAAAAATGATTCCTCAGGTATTTTCCATTCTTTTCTTCATGTACAATCTTTGCAATCTGGTGTGTACTATACAGGGGTGGCACATCTCCTTCGGGACCAGACACATTTCAAGTGCTCCCTGACCACACGGGGCCGGTGGCTGCTGAATCGGGCAGCGCGGCTTTCATTCCAGCAGGCCAAAGCTGTCCTCCATCGCTCCCCGTCTTCTTCCTCTTCCCAAAAGATGTGGGTGTCACTTGGATGCTGAGCAGAGATAGTAGCAGGCCCAGCGGAGGGTCAGTTGCAGGGGTGGTAGTGGGTGTGGAAGCTCAGGCGGAAGGATGGCAGCCGGCTGGTTCTGTGACGTTCTCTTCTGTGCTGGTGGCTCTGTGCGTGAGTCATGCTGGGGGCAGGGAGGCTCTCTTCTGACGTGGCCCTGAGGGCCTTTGTGTGTGGGGGCAGGAGGGAGGGGCTGACAGAGGGGAGGAGGGGTGCTGAGGGAAAAGGGAGGGATGCGTCTGGAGTCACAAAAATAGACCTGTCTGTGGGCTGGTCACAAAAACTCAAAATACCATTTCCCCATGCAGGGGACAAGCAGGACAAGGCAAATGTTAAAGAGGTTTATGTTTTCACAGTTAACATACTCAGGAAAGATCATGAAGACTAGGGTCCTCAGAAAGATCAGGATCTGCGGCTCTTTTAAAAATTGGATCCTAGGGGGCGCTTGGGTGGCTCAGTTGGTTAAGCGACTGCCTTCGGCTCAGATCATGATCCTGGAGTCCCGGGATCGAGTCCCGCATCGGGCTCCCTGCTCGGCAGGGAGTCTGCTTCTCCCTCTGACCCTCCTCCCTCTCATGCTCTCTGTCTCAAATAAATAAATAAAATCTTAAAAAAAAAAAATTGGATCCTAGGGGCGCCTGGATGGCTCAGTCGGTTAAGCGTCTGCCTTCGGCTCAGGTCATGATCCCAGGGTCCTGGGATCGAGTCCCGCATAGGGCTCCCTCCTCCACGGGAAGCCTGCTTCTCCCTCTCCCTCTGCCTGCCGCTCCCCCTGCTTGTGCTCTCTCTCTGACAAATAAATAAAATCTTAAAAAAAAAATTGGATCCTAGAGTTGTCTCAGTTCTCCAGACTTGTGTCTGAAGGGCCATTGTTCTTTCCCGAGACACACCGTCTGTTTTCAGCGCTTCCTACCTGATTCGAACATTGAAGAAAAGGTGCCTCATGTACAATCTGCCGCTGGCTTCTAAACTGTGCAGACAGATGTCCTGTCTTTGAAAAGCAGCTGGTCAAACACGCTCTCACAGGACGTAGTCACAGAGCTCAAAGTCTTTTGGGAAGAGCGCTTTCCCCTAGTAGGAGCTACGGCCGTCACTGGGGCCTAGGAGCCCAGGCTAGGTTTAAGCCCCCTCTTGGTACTTGCTAGGCCTCTGCCTCCTGGAGCCTCAATTTCCTCTTCTACCACATGTGGATAATAATCGTTCCCACTTGACGGGATGTTGGGAGCACCAAAGGAAGTAATGGGTGTGCTGTGCTTTAGGACAAAGCCTGGCACGTTCCGCCTTGACTGTTGGGTCTGCCGGAAATCCTGGCTCTCCTGCCATTCAGTGCCATGCTGGCCAGGTGGAATCTTCTTGTTTACCAAAGTGCTGTATGTTTGAATTAGACAGCGCAACATGACAGATGTGGAGTATAACACACAGGGAAGGGGGATTTGGCCACAGCTGCTGAGGGAATTGATGGCAGAACTCAGGACAAAGACCTAGAATTTCTATTTTCCTGTGCTTATTTAGCAGGGTCTTCTGGGTCTCAGAACTAGTGTCTTAAATTTCAGGAAGCATAGAGAGGAAATGGGTAAGGAAGGGTTTGAATATGTAACCCTAGAGCAAACACAGCAGCCCTCATCTAAAAAGGCAAAAAAGAAACCCTTACATGTAAAGTACCAGACACTCAAAAGAACAGATGATACAAATATATAATGTAATACGGAGTCACTGAAAATGCTTAGAGTGAACACTGATGTGACATGGGAAACCTTTTGCATCTATGTCAAAGAAAAAACTGGAAATAAAACTGCACAAAATTTACTGCTAAAAATTAAAAAATATATACCCCCACCCCCAAATGCTCTAAACCAGATGTTATGTTTGCATCTGTTGGACAATAGTTTTTCTTCTTGATGCCTTCGTGTATTTTCTACAAAGAACACTCGCTACTTTCACAATCAGGAAAAACAATGAAGGTTATGAAAGATTTTCAGCTCCGGTTTCCACTAGGGAGCCTGTAGCTCATTCTCTCTCTCACAGCCTTGCAGGACTCCTAGCGGCTTCAAAGCCTGCTCTGTTTACAAAAGGATGATTATGTGGGGTGTCCAGGGAGATTGACTGAGAGAGAACAAAGTGAGACATGTTTTATTGAAGATGCTAACCAGAGTCAAGACAGTCTCACAACAGAAACCTTTAATGAATTCAGTGGACGGCTGTTCCAGTCAAAGTAAATTGGGTAAATGGCAAATGGGAATGTTAGTGAGCTCTGCAAGGGAGGATGATAGACTTCTTTATCTATTTCTATAGGGAAGAGATTACAAATAAAGTCCAGATGATCATGGTTTTTATTTAGTCAGGGATGGATTAACTTAGTTGATCGGGAGTCTCGTGAGCTCAGCGGCAGAGTTCGTCCTTCCCCCCTCATTCCATGGGTTTTCTTCCCAATCCCGAGTGGGTTCTGCCTCCCTCCTCCCTGGACTCAGAGTCTTGCCGGTGGCTGTCTTCCCAAACCTGCCTACTCTGTCTTGCTACCCGAATGTAGTCCTTCTACCTTAGATCTGGTTGTTCCTGTCTGCCCAGCCACCTTGCGTCTGTCCATTGTCCCCGTATTTCTTTGTTGCATTTGACCCTTAGTCTGTGCCTCAGGTCCCGGCCCTGCAGCTCTGGTGAAATTAGTCTTGTTTCTCTTTCATGTCTGGTCTCAGCTGTGAGAGCCGCAGGTGAGAGCCTTCTTCCTCTCGTGTGCCCAGGAGAGATAGCTGCACATCACTGACCATTTGCATTTTCGCTAGAATCTCTGTGACTCTGTTATTCTCAACAGTCATTCCACAGCTGTAAGAACACAGAGGACCAGGGGATGGATACTGAGGGCTGGGGCAAGCCTGCCCAGTGAACTTAGTTCTGCCACTTCCTAGTTGGGAGACTTTGGGCAGGTTACTTAATCTCTTTCAGCCACAATTCCTCATCTGCAAAATGGTGATTATAATAGTTTCTTGTTAAGGTGATTTATTACATGTAAAGTGCATCTGCGTGGTCTGGCACATAGCCAGTGCTCCATTAATATTAGTTGTTAACAATATTTTAATTTTATTATAAAAGCAACCTAACCTATCAGGTAGGAAGAGCCTGGGCTCCAGAGTCAGGAAGACCTGTTTAAACTGCTCTTCTGACCGTGGCTACCAGGGGCATACCTGTGTGCTTCAGTTCCATCTATGAAATGGGATAATAAATAGTACAGACTCCAAGGCTTGTAGTAGGGACTACCTGAAATAATGGAGATGAAGCACTTGCAAAATGCCTGATACATAGTGCCGCCAGATGTTTGCTATTGTTTGCATGACACATGATGGACAGTCTCTCCAGCTTTTTCTAGGAAGGATGACTATGAAATTATTATTATTATAAAGATTATTATCATTATTTTATAGCATTCCAGAGTTGACATTTGAATTCTAAAATAGATCAAGCTTTCATGGTTGTGCAGCAGAACCATAACAATGTAAGAGTGAGATCAGGACCAGGATTGGCAAGCTTGGTTTTCCCTCTGTCCAGGAAAATGAGCTCATTTTATCCTAAACCAGATTCTATTTGTCTCGAATGCACATGAGCTGAAACCAAGGGGCGTCTGAATGGGTGAATCTGACGGCCAAAGGCAATGTGTTCAGGTGCACGTGTGGATCATAAGGTTATGATCTCATTTCTTTACTTAATATAATATAAAGCAAAAGTGAGAATCCTTTCAAAAAATTATATTTTGTTCAAGACTACAAAAGTGACTCAAAATCGTCCTAGGAATCACTAGGAACAGGAAAATATGACCTCAGGGAGCCAGCTAGGGGTAGCTAGTCATCTGGAGAAAGCCAGCTTTTGACATCATTACAAAACCTCCCTGGTTTCAAATGATCATAAAGCTCAAGGAGGAAAACTTTCCTCCTTGAAGGAAACATGCTGTGTGAAAACTAAACTTTGTCATCACTTAAATCTCTCACTCATAAGTTCCCATTTCCGAAAACCTCTATAGTAAAATCTACCTGTTAGAAAACATAATTGAGGGGTGCCAGGGTGGCTCAGTCGGTTGGGCATCTGCCTTCGGCTCAGGTCGTGATGCCAGGGTCCTGGGATCGAGCCCCACATGGGGCTCCCTGCTCAGCGGGGAGCCTGCTTCTCCCTCTGCCTGCCACTCCCCCTGCTTGTGCTCACTCATTCTCTCTCCTTCTGATAAATAAATAAAATCTTTAAAAAAAAAAAAAAGAAAACATAATTGAATTCTAGATTTGCCAGAACAAGTCACGTAAGTACTAACGCAATACGAGGGTTGCTGTGTGCATGAAATCGGCTTTATGTCAGATATTAAAAAGATTTTATACCCACTGGTTTACTAATAATGAACTGGCTTTATGAACCAGATACCAGACAGGTTTTCTAAGCAAAACCAAGTACCAAGGAATCCAGGGACCAGTGCATGGCTTCTGGGCTTTTCAGTAGAGAGTCAGTTATATATCAGAGTGGGGTTTCTGTATTCAAGCTTAGACTTTGGGGCCACATTGTTTCCCCCACCCATTACCTAGAAGAGTAGTTTCGGAGCTTGGAAAAAGTCCTCAAGGTTAAGCTTGTTTACAAAGCTCGCCAGAGAAAAGCCAGTGTTCTTGACTTCAAGATCTATACGGATTCAACTGAAATGATTAAAAAGGAGGGGATCACCCAAAACCAAAACAAAACACAAACTCAGCAGCTCTCCTCCATTAAAGCGTAGTTGGCTTAGAAGAGGCCATTAAGTAAAAGTGGAATATGCTTTTTTTTTTTTTAAATAGCAATAGAAGGACTATGCACAAATGTCACAGTCGGTGACACCGATCAGGTGGTGTTTATCACACTCCCAGGTATATCTAGTGCTGTGATGCTATGGTACCTGCCACACAAGTCAGTCTAAACAGAACGGGGCTTTCCTCTTACACTCTAGTATGTTTACAAAGTGCTACAGGTGCTGGCTGAAAGCACCCGCTCCCAGGCACCACCCCCCGAGGCTCTGATCCAAGAGGTCCCAGGTACATCTGGGAATCTTCATTTTTCTTGAGGAAGTGCATCAGGTGGTTCTGAGATAGACAGTCCACAGACTGCACTTTGAGAAACACTTGATTTAGCAAACACAGGAAATCATTAACCAAATCAGAGCACTGCACATTGCAAAATGAGGAAGACTAATAAATTCCATAGTATAATTCTATAATTATGGGAAGGCCAATGTATTTAAAAGTTGTCTAAGATCTGTTTTTAAAAATTTGCAGGTAAGTGTTTAAAAGGGCTAGTAAGCCCTTAGAAGAGGCATGGAAGTGAACCCAAGCCAGCTGGTTTATTTAGTAAGTGATATTAATCAATTCCATGTATATTAGTATCTAGTGGTAGTCCAGTGGTTCTCTACTTTGGATGGATGTATAGTAGAATCATCTGGGAGCTTTGAATAAACTCACCCTTGGGTCCCAGCTCCAGAGATTGACCCAACCGTTGTGGACTAGGGCCCAGGCATGGGCAAGTTTATAGAGCTGCTCAGGTGATTCAGATGTGTAGGTGAGGCTGAGAATCACTGACTACCTGCTATATCCATCCCCATTCTCTCTCACACAGACACACACACACTTAAAAAAAAGAGAGGTAAGGAAACTATAGTGCAGAGGGATTAATCAATTTGTCCAGGCCAAAAATCTAGTTGCTGCATACTGAGGTAGGCTCCCATGTCAGAAAATTAGACAGCAAAATGCTCAGGCGAAGGGAAGATACCCTGATAGAAGAAAGGTGTGAAATCAAGCTGCCTCTGGTCTCCATGCAACCCAGAAAATAAAGAATCTGCACTAAACAAAGGGAATTGCAGGGAAGACTATTTCATTGGGGTTAAAAGCTTCAAAAAAGGGATGCTTTCCTTTGATGAAGAAGGCACAGAAAAGTACTAGAAGGTATAAAGTGTATTCCCAGGAGGCAAATTAACCCCTTTCTGGTGAGTAGAAACAAGGTGGTTACAGGTTGCACAATATTTGGGAGGCAGCTTGGCATCTACCACCCCCTGCCTTTCTCCCTACCAGAGCTCACGGCAGACATTATTCATTGTTAGCAAGATTCTCTCTCCTGACCTCAGGCCCAGCCTCAAAATGTTTCTTAATACAGAACTCACCCACCACCAATGCATCCAGTTGGGCACATGAGGTAAAATGTATTTGCCTTCTCTGGTACAGTGGACTCGCACCTAACTTTGAGTATCAGCTTGGCCCATCCCTACTGTGTGGTTTTGGGCAAGTTACTAACATTTCTGCATTTCATTTCTCCCATGAGTTAAAAGGAAGGAAAAAGAATGCTCATCTTGCAGTTTCATGTAAGGTAAATGACAAATAGAGTGTCTGGCACATAGTAGGCCCTTAATAGTGGTAGCCAGAACTGTAGATTTTCTGTGAAGTCATGAGAGTGAGTATGACTGTCAACGGCCTTGAGGTAGACATGTAAAAATAGGTAAGACTCCAACATAGAACCTTGGAGGCCTTGTTCAGTAAGACCCTAGCCTGTGTGGAATCCCATATTTTACAAGGATGTTTCAAGCTGCGGATGAAGTAAATGGGACTTGCCAAATCCCATGAGTTCACTGCATGACCCGCTGACTGCACATGGAGTAAATGCTCAGACGACAGAGCAATTCTTCACTCCAACATCTGCAATTAGTCCCTGGATTATGAGAGCAGCAGGAAAAAACCAACATGGGTGAGAGACACTCAGAGGCCAGGGACAGAGGTCTCTGTCTGCCCATTTCACTCCCCTCCCCTGCCCAAATCGCCATCTCCTCTCATTTCATCCTAATCACAGCCCGTAAGGTGTGTTATTATAAGGATGGTGCCTGTTTCACCCCCAGAACACTGAGGTCAGTGGAGCTAAATACCCCTCATGTTAGTGGTAGAGCTGAGATCTGAGATCATGCAGGTAGACTCCAGAGCTCTGTGCCAGGAACCAGACACGGTTCTCAAGATTCCTTCCCCCAAAATACATGCATAAATAGATCCTTCCAGGGGAGCAGGCAGGTAATATTCTTGTGTTCCTTGACCACTCAGATTACTGGAATAATCTAAGAGCAACAGTCCACCCCCATTAAATAAAAGCCCTGATCCTTCTTGTCAGTTACATTAGTTCAACTAGAGAATTAGAGGGCCAGGGAGCTGGAAGCTACAAAGCAGTGGTAATTTGTGTGGATGTATTAATTTGCTTTGATTTTCCCCAGTTAAGAAATGAGGAGATTCGAATTCAGTCTTTATACCCTCACACTCGAGAAATCTTGTCAGTAGCACTTTGGGTCCTCTAAGAGTTCGAAGTGCTGTTGTTGGCAGGTAACATGGAACCCAGAGTGAAGAAAGTAAAATAAATACAGCATCTTTATATGTGATGGGCTCGAAAATCAAGATAAATCCTCACAGGACAAAAATAAGATAAATGACTAAGCATGCACAATGATAATCTTTAAATGGATTATTATAGGCTGTGTGGTGCTAGCCTCTCTGGATCGGTGGCCACCGCATTGGGTTTCAATGCCATCAAGATATGGGAGATTTTGTGGAGGGGCTGGGGTTTTTGGTGGGTGTTTGAAAGAAAACAGAGCTGGCAGATGCTCAGAAACCAATGGGTTTTAAATGTGCCCAGAATGCACTTTCTTCTCTTGCAGATACAAGAGAGAGGATTTTATTTTAGAGGAGGATTTGTGGTTTGAATTAGAATAGCACTATTGTGACAAAGTTGGCTTTCAGGCTAAGTGATGTATTGTCTGAAAATTATATCTATGCCTTCGGTGGGAGCTCAGAGTGGGTTATAGCTTACTATTATGTTTTGAAAATAAGTCTATAAGCAGTAAGCAAGCAGAAGTTCTTTAGTGATATTGACTTACATGTCATTTTCCATCAGCCTAGGAGCTGTGATGATATAGATTAGGTTCCCTGGATGAAGGCTGGAAGTAGTTCATCAGTGTGGCAATAGAAGTTTGGATGCTTCTAGAGTTTCATGGAAGAAAAGTATTTGGTCACATTTGGAGGATAACCTTAAAGTGCTTAAAAATGTACTGGGAAATTTGGACAAATTTTGTAAAAATGGTGTCACTTTCTCTCTCATAAATCCACCTTTGAAAAGGTGAAGTGAAATGGCACATTGGGTAACCAGGGATTATCCATTTGGAAAGTTTATGAGATGATATGGTCAAGCCAATGAATAGGATTAAATATTCATTGACGCCCAGAGAAACATCAAAGAGAGTCAGACCACAGATCTCACAATACCAGATAGATCTTCAAGCCTATTGGTTTCCTTCAAGTTCTAAAGTGCATGGGTCACATGACCTGACGAATATTAATAATGGCATCTAAGACCATTTCTGCCTGAATTCTCAGGTCCTGGGAAGTGGACTGGGAAGGGCAGAGAGAGGCATGCCTCTCTGTCTAATTGGAAATGCTTAAACAAAAAAGTGTCCAGAAATCTCAATATATTTAGAATAATACTCTGCTCTTTTGGAAATTAATGAAGTGGGAACAATTATGTCAAGTCTGAAAGGAGTCTTTAGAGAAAAGAAGGCTGAATAATGGCTATTGTAAGTTGCGAAGACAGAAGCCAGGAATTGCTATGTTTGAATATTTGACCCATCAATTCTAAGGGAACTAATAGAAAACAAAATTGAATTGGTAATGAATTCATTGGACATCCAAGCAGTATTCTACAAATGGGTTATGAATCACTCAAATTAAGGATATCAAGAGTGATATAGATTATAGTAACTTGAGTATTTTGCTTCCTTTTCTACTTGTCTTTATTATTTTTTTGCATTGGTATATTTTACAATTTACTATTTATATCTTTATTATTATTGGGATTTTTTTTCTCAGTTCTTTGTAACATTTTAATGAAACTAATCCATCAGGTTGTAATTCAATTTGGGAAATAAATAGACAATAAAATATTTTTGAAATATTTTAATAGCAAGATTTTCTCTTTGTTTTCTTGGCAGTGGAGGGAGCAGTAATAAACAAAGGAAATAAATTACGTATTGTTGGTCCTAAAATATCCTTTCATAGTTTACTATGCCTCTCTTTATATTTAAAATTTTGAATTTTCTTTGTTTTCAAGAACTAATTGACAATGGAAATGTCATTTAAACATTTCCATATGCATTTTTTCCCCATAACTAAATCAACTGTTGATATGAGATTCCACTACATAAATCAAGTCTGCTCCTATTTCAAGAACCTTGCAAAATGCCTATAAAGCAATAATTAGAAAGAAAATACAGGCCACATAATTGTTACCAAATAAAATTTGGTGAATGTGGAGTTGTTCAGATGATCCCAGAGAACTGGGAGTCAGTGCTTGGTCACAAGGACATCAGATTAATGGGATTAATTGGGGCCTCTAATATTTCCAAATGCTTTGCCCACCTTTAACTTTGCATGACTTCTGGATTAGATGGGCCACCAGAATGTTCTACCACGCTAAATATGGTGGTTCTCCGCAGCTTCATGGCACTCAAGGGAAGAAAAAAAAAAACACTGATAATTATCACCAGAAGGGAAGAGTAGAAACTTTCAAGTTCTCAGAAGGTTTTAAAAAGCCACATTTAGGGGTGCCTGGGTGGCTCAGTCGTTAAGCGTCTGCCTTCAGCTCAGGTCATGATCCCAGGGTCCTGGGATCGAGCCCCGCATCGGGCTCTCTGCTCGGCGGGAGGCCTGCTTCTCCCTCTCCCACTCTCCCTGCTTGTGTTCCCTCTCTTGCTGTGTCTCTCTCTGTCAAATAAATAAATAAAAAAAAAAAAAAAATAAAAAGCCACATTTACATACATTCTATTGGCTCTTGTTATCAAAGAGAACATATTCTAGGGTGACTCTCAGCTGGGAATAGTTGTCATTGCGCTGCTGCAAATGCAGCTTCCCCTCCTCGGTGGGAACTTTGAACAGTGAGCTTGTTCTTAGATGGTTTGTTCACATGAATTCTTCTTTTCTAGTTGTTCAGCCTGTAGTAGAAACAACTTCACAAAAAGACTGAGGCATACACATGTGATAACCAGAAGAGGTTAGAAACAAGCGCATTCTTCCAGTCTATTGGCTGAATTAGGCTATTTTGCTGGGCTCCTTGGCTATCCTCTGGTGGTTCTTCTGCCGAAAAATACTCTTTGCTTCTCCCCTTAAAAACCTGCTGCATCCCCTATTAGTTACTATGGATGTCATCTTCACCTACAGTGCCTCATAAACTGGAAGCTTGTGATCTCTGCTATCTCCTCTCCCTACAGCCAACAGCTCTCATCCTGTAGATCCTGAAAGCTGTCTCTCAAATTCATCCTCTCTCTTTACACTTTCCCTATGGGATCTGTGTTTGAAAGCTAGGCTAGAAAGACATTCAGGACTGTCACTACTTGGCCTCCAATCGCCCCGCCAGCTTGTCCCATAGTTCTGCCATTTACCTTTTTGTACATCCTCAAAACATGGAGGAATATCGGAGGAATTTGGGGCCCCAAGGTTCTGATTGAGACTCAGCTTCTTACTTGCTGAGTAACCTTGGGTTTGTTATTTATGTTTCATGCAGTGTTTGGGTGCTGGAGAGGTGGCTTGGGGTTCTATAGTGAACAAAACAGATGAGGTCCCTGCCCCCATGGAGTGTATGGTCTGGTGGAATCACTAAGCACTCAGTGGTAGCATGTTTCTAATAGGCAAATTGTGCCAGAGGCCATTTGTTGCCTACCAAATATCCATTCTCCTCATTTCCTAGATGGCAATGTGTTCTGCTGAGAGAGCACAATTCCCCAATTTCCTTACTGCTTGAGGTGGTCAGTGGGATGCAACTGAAAGTCACTGAGTGGGGCTTCTGGGAAAACTATTTAAAGCATGGTGACTCAATGGAACTCATCCATTTGCCATTTTCTCCTTCATTTCTCTTCCTGGCTAGAATGCCGATAAGATGGGCAGCTGTCTTAGGCAATGAGGCAGCTTTGAAGATGGAAGCATTTTGCTATGGAAAGTGAACAGAGATAGAAGAAACCAGATTAACGGATGACTATGGAGCCTCCAAACCAGCCTTGGATTGCCTGTCTTAGGACTTTTATGGGAGAGAAAAATATAGTAATCCAATATTTCATTCAGGTGTTTTTGTTTTTGTTTTTTAAGTAGGCTCCACTCCCAGTATAGAGCCCAATGTGGGGCTTGAACTCATGACCTGAGCTAAGATCAAGATTTGGACACCCAACTGACTGAGCCACCCAGGTGTGCCCCTCATTCAAGTTCTCTTGAGTTGAGTTTTCTGTTCTGTGTAGTTGAACCTAAACCTAACTTAGTCCACAATCAGCACTTAACTGCCAGATTTGGAAACTCATGACTTTAAATGGTAAGTAAAAAAATCACTTAACTATAATCTTGATAATCATTGCTTGTTTTATTATCATTTAAATAATCACAGTGGTTATGATAATGTCCAATAGTAAGGCAAGATTTATATAAATAAAGATTTGTAGAAATCATGCCTTGACATAATCTACGTTAAATCAATCTTCAAATCATTTCTAAACTGAGGACACAGTTACAATCATGTCTGTCATCCCTGCTTCAAACTGGTCTTAGTTCTCTCTATGTAAATTCTGATTTTCATATTTATTTTAGTTACTGAATATGGCCCAGGAATGCCAAATACTTAACCTACATGCTGCCAACCTACATGCTGCCACCTCCCAATCCTATGTCCATGCCAGACATTAATAATCGATGATGGCATTCTGTCTCAGCTTCTTTCTCATAAACCTTTCCAATGTAGTGCCAGGCAGCTCTTACCATTTGATCACAATTGGCGGCAGGCGTGCATTTATTGGAAGCCACTTCCAATAATTTTTAAAATGTTGAGTGGGGTTGAAATGATATATTTCTTTCTTCAAATTGAAATATTGAGTTTTTTGTTTTGTTTTGTTTTTAGTAATATAAACCAAACAAATGTCTAGTTCATTGAACAGACACTGATTTATATATTAGGTTTTAAGAAAGGGCAAATGGGAGCCTAGTTTGCTTCTAGGAGCTCTGATATCAGTAGAGATTGATGAGTTTTAGGGAGTAGGCCACACCTATTGGGCACCCACTGCTCATTAAATAATGAGGATGGAGAGAGATAGTGAGAAATATAATGGTTCCATGGATTTATAATCTAATGAGAGATAGAGGATAAATCCAAAATTTTAAATGTATAGATATTAACAGTAACAGCTAATGGTGTGCAAGAGATCTTCAGGGACAAGAAACTTAAATTTTAAATTTCTAAATGCTATTTCTGTCACAATCACTGAAATAATAATAGCTAAAACCTCATGATGACTTCTGTGTGTTGGGGCCTATATACCTTGGCTTTTCTGTAGGTATGGGGGCTGCATGGCTCATCAGCTTCCTCCTTCCCCAGGACCGCCCACTAGACACACATCAGTGGACTTGCAGTGCTGTGTCCCCTGTGACCCCTGGGGCTTCTCCCCATCCTAACCGTGGTTGGTTGACCCAGTGGATGAACCTGATCCAAGCTGAGCCAATGAAATTCTCTCTCCCTGCAATTTGCATTGGGAATGAAGAGGCCATGGACTGTAACCACTGAAACTGAGCCACATATCCATCTGTTCCAGAAAGAAGGGATGCAACAGTTGCTGATGGGATTCCAGAATGGTCCTGGGTCCTGCCCTCTGGGAGATTCGCCGAGCTTGAAATCATTAAGAACTATGGTGAGGTCTGTATGTGACATGAACATTTTAATCTACTCGGTCTTTGCTTCTTCCTTGAGCACTGAGATACCCCAGTGTTAACAAATACTCGACTTCTCTTTCTATGTCTTCTTCCCTCCCTCCATTTCTCTCTCTCTTTTTTTTTTTTTTCGGCTTAAACTAGCCAGAATCAGATACTATTATTTGCAACAAGATAACTTTGACTAATACAGATATATTATTTTCTTTAATTCTCACTACAGTATTAGGGGATGCTACTGTGTCCTCAGTTGTGAAATAAGTAAGTTAAGGCTTAGTGAGCTTACAGAATTTGACCCAAGATCACATAGCTATTAGGTGGCTGAACCAGGATGCAGACTGAGCTAGGCCTATGTAATTCCAGAGCCAGGACTTCAAGAAAATGTTGGGTCCCACAGGTGGTGAATCAGGACTTGCCCGCCCTTTGTTTTCCAGAAGATGGACAAAGTGCCTTCACATAGCTGCAAGTTCTGCCTTCACACAGCATTATAAAGCATGGGTAAATGTAGATCTACCTCATCTTTTCTTTTTTGGCCTGTCACTGGGACACTTGCCTTCAAAGAGAGCAAAACCTATGTGGAAGATGACAGCACATAGTTTTGTTGTATTTGATATATCAGATGATATATTTTTGCTGTGTTTGAAATACCAGATGAAGGTGATAGCAACATCAATAATCTCTTCCTGCAGTCTTCTTGAAGACCCCTAACCATGTCCTCTTTTTTCTTTTTCAATATTTTATTTATTTGAGAGATAGAGAGAGCACAAGCAGGGGGAGCAGCATAGGGAGAGGAAGAAGCAGGCTTTCCACTGAGCAAGGAGTCCGACGTGGGGCTCGATCCCAGGACCCTGGGATCATGACCTGAGCTGAAGGGAGATGCTTAACTGACTGAGCCATCCAGGTGCCCCTGTCCCCTTCTTTCTTAAAATATAGTTTACTTCCAGGAAGATTTTCTTAACTGATTTTATCTTTTTTTTTTTTTTTTTTAACAGAAGTTGTAATGAAAGGGGGAAAAAAGATGCTCATGCTCAAATCTTGATGCACTGTTGCATCCTGAGTGGCTTCCATTTTTTGGAGTAGGGTGTATCCTCCTTTGTCCCTCCAGAATTTCTTTCTTTCTGTCCAGTAGGCTAATCTGCTTAGACTGCATAAAGGGGCTCCACTTGGTCTTGGCTAATGAGAGAGAGGGAGCAGCAGATTAGAGACAGGAAGGAGGTGGGGCTTGAGGTATCTATTCCTGCTTCCTCCCAATGGGGTCGCCTCAGGCTGGCTGTTTCTCTGAACTAAAGGTTCTGTCTTCTCTTACATTATGCTTCTCCTCACCACTTCTCATTGTGGGTTCCTGTAAGTGCTCCTTCCCCTCTCTCCTTCCACTCCAGAGGGGCAGCAGCTACACTGTCCCTTGCCCTGGGATTCTGCATTGTTCCTTCTGGTTTCCCTATGCCCTGCACATACCTCCAGAAATAGCCCATCCTTTGAGCACTTCTCTTTGGGTGTACTTCTGTTTCCCGCTGGGTGGGTGTACTTCTGTTTCCCGCTGGGCTCCAGAGGGATGCTAATTGTAGGTGCTTCTCCTAACCGGTCCTTCTTATGCCCTCTCGTCCTTCATTTTCACTGATGTGCAAACCTGTTGCTCCGTGGTCTGTACTCTCTGGGAGAGTCCAGTCATTCAACGCCAACAGTTAAACCTGCTTATGCAACATGCAAAATCAGACTTCCATCTCAGAGCTCTCTCCAAATCTCACATGTCACAATTTGTACCTAACATTCTCACAATTAGAACTGATCTCATCGTTAGAGTCTGGCACACTTTTTTTTTTTATATATATACTTTCCAACCTATAGTTAAAAGTGCAGAGGCTCAAAAGGTTAGATAACATCATCCAATTGTAACTTCCTGTGCACAGCTACTGCTGCCCATCATATGGATGATTTGGTTGTCTGTGAACATAAGATCCTGAGAAATGCTATTGATTATGGGAGCTGCTTATCACAGCTTGACTATAAATTAGGAGATAGCTAGCTTTATGCAGACTTATTCAGATTCTGACACCGAAGAATTTACTTTCACGATTAGGGGGAAAAATTCCCAGCACAGTAAGCCAATCAAATGACTAACACAAATGCTCCCGATACTTAGGGTAGAGAATTCCTGCAGAAAATACATCATCAGTGGTCATCGCTGTTGTTGTGCTCACGAGAGATGGAAGGTACATCTGTACTCAAACTGCAGTACACACAGCCTGGCCTGAGAAGGTGGGCCCTCAGGAAAGAGTCAGACAGGGCTTTGTTTGTGTCTGGGGAAATTCCTGAACATGCAGTGGAGTTCCCTCTCAATTGAGTAGTCAACATCATTCTCTCTATATGCTACTTCTTATGCCAAATCCCCTATTCTTTGTATGGCTTTGTCTTGAAAGGCTGCCCTCTATTTCCAAAATCATATGTTCACATGGATCAGTATCCACAAACAGCTGTGCCCTGTCCTCCTGGATACTGGGTTCTACCTCTGGAGTCCTTGCCAGATGGTTCCTTCTCACAATTAAAAAGAAATGGAGATTTTGGAAAGTCTTCCAGCTCAGGATTGAGAGACAGGAAGAAAGGTGTGGCAGGTCAGGTTTCTGTTGAGACAGACTCTGAGATGGAGACTGGGGCTCAGTATATTTATGGGGAGTGAGGGAAGGAGGATCAGACAGAGAGATAATCTGGCCCATGATGCAGCCAAGACAGAAACTTCAGCCTATGCCATGGTGGGGCTCTAGAGCTGGCCTGGTCTTGCAGAGCTGTCCCCAGTCGGGGCAAAGGGCCCAGGCTTTTATGCTGTTGTACATCAGTGGTTAACCAGGCCGCAGCAGGGAAATTGGGGAGCGGCCTGGTGTGTTAGGCAGCTGTCTTCTGTTCAGGCAGTTGCTGGCATGGGGGCTCAGCTGTGAGCTAGCAACACCCAACAATCAGCAGCAGCTGTGGGAGGGACTGGTCCATCCTGAAAGCATGGTGAGTGGCAATGACTGCTGGGAGCTGATCCTATTTGTCCCACTTGCTCAAAGTCTCCCCGCTTTGCCTACTTGCTCTGTTTCTTAGCTAGCAATGTGGCCAGGTAGAGAACTATTGGATTAGGAAATATTCTCTTTCTTCTTAAACTCTGCAAGAATTTCCTAAGATGACCACTTGAAAGTGCAGATGAGCCTTGTGTGTTCAAAATAACTTGACATACCAAATAGATTTTCATAAACAGAACATTCCCAGGGACACCCCATTACCTAAAGCCAAGTGCAGAGGTATATGGATGTGGATCGTACACATCTCACTGGTCTTCTCCAGGGCATTTCACTTCCAGTGAGGTCAAGGCTTATCCTTCTGTAAAAGTAGTTTGTGGTCTGGCCCTTGGGAAGTTACTGCTCTTGATTGACTATAATATTTGGATTGGTAAACTTGAAAACTCATTTTTCTTATTTGGTTTTAATTATTGTTGAAAACTCTCTCTTTTCCACTGTAGAAAGCAAAGAGGGCCTTTCTGTCAGAGGCAGCCCAGGGTTATGACATGAACGTGGCTCTCGAGTCAGAATCCTGGTTCTCACACCTGGCTTTCCTAGCTATTAGCTCCACGATCCCCAAGCAAATCTTTTGTCATCTCTGCGTCCCAGCTTCCTCAATTTATAAGATCAGCTATGGTGGAGACTGGGTTAATAGATGTGCAAAGGCTTTGTAAACTGAAACACACAGTTCAAATGTCTCCTTACACTTGTTAGAGCCAGGAGAGAGCTGGGCGATCACGTTGGCCAGATGAGCCAGAGTCCCAGGGAGGTCCGGGGACTTGCCGAAGACTGCACAGCTGGCGGAGGGCAGAGCTGGAGCCACCCCCCTGCCCTCCTGACTCCCAGCCTAGCACTTTCTCCAACCTCTCTTGCCGCAGCACGGGGACACTACATGTGTTGCCCGCTCCTATAGAACCCTTGAGAAGATCTCAGAATGGCATAATGTTTGCCAAAGCTTTGAATCTATAATCTGGAAACACGACACTCCTCAGATCTGAAGCACTATTATTCAAAAATTGTTACCTTAGTCATTATGCTAAAATCCCCCCTGGACTGCAGTAAAGAGGAGAGGAGCTCATCTTGTATTGGTAATAGAATTACTGAGCATGCATATCCGTGTGTGTGTGTGTGTGTGTGTGTGTGTGTGTGTGTGTGTAGCTAGTCAGAGAGACAGGGAAAGAAGGGGAGAGAGAAAGAGAGCCTCTTAAGAAGCAAATTACTGTGCCGTAGATTTTACATTATTTCCTAACCCCCTTATTTAATAAGTCTAAATTGAGAGTTCTTGTAATTCTTTTGCATCAGGGGATGTGCTCTCAGCATCCTTGAGTCCTGCAGGGCCTACAGTTTTTCTGCGTTTCTTTAGGTATTCATTTCCAAAATTTCATTACCATCCCACATATGAGTCATTCACTCCCCTGCAATCCATTTAAAACATCCAGCATGCTCTGGGGGCAGAAGGAGAAAGCTCAGGAAAGGCCAGCCCTATTCATTTGGTAATGTTGAGGACCTGCCAACAGGAAACGGGAGAGGAGGCCTCGCAGGGTTACCCCAAGGTAGCCCACAGAAAATGTGACAGTATCAGGGGTCCCACCCACCTCCCATCTCCAGGAGCGTGCCCTTCTGTTTTGCTGTACGCTTCCTGTGTGGGAGTCTGGGACAATGCAGCTGGTGAGAGAGAACAGAGATGAGAAAAATTCCTTTAGCAGGATAATAAAAATGTAAGCTGAATATTAAGAAACAATCATGCAGGCCACATGTGCACAAGCACCTCTGATGGGGAATCAGAAAGCCTCCACGTCCGCAGTCCACAGCCTTCACATGAGGGCAGTGAAATTCACTCTAGGTACTGCATGGTGCATGTGAAAGGGGTTGGGAATGTGAGCTTTACATAAATGTTGATTTATTTTATACATTAAGTATGAATCATATACCTGATTTCAATATGGTTGTCTGTATGATCGGCAAGCCTACAGCTCATAGGGGATCTTTGTGGCTTCAATCACCTTTGAAGGCACACAGCAGCACAGTCTTGCCAGCCTGCTTTTCCTCATTAAGAAGGAAGTCATCTAAGGGGTAAATCTGGTAAGTGAGCCCCGTGGAAGCTTTGAAGGTCCTGGCCTTGGGATGCACTGCCCTTGGAGATGGGCATCTGGGGCTGTTATGCCAACTAGGCCAGGACATTCCTCACAGCAAGGTGTCACTTACCAGAAGAAGCCACGCTGGTGGCCCTTTGGCATCACTGGTCTCCAGCTATACTTAGGAAAGCTAATCAATTTTTCATTTTCTCCTAGGAGTGCCAGCTTGGAAAACACAGTGTGAAAAATGCCCAAGGGATGGCCATTCTCTGCCTTCTGCCACAGAGGGGGTCTATACAGACAGTCCTGCTGGCAGGGGTGGCTCCCACAAATAAGCTGTTGCCTCAAGGAGCAGGTGGTAAAGAAGGAGGGGGACATGGCACTCACACCCTAATTAGCAATTTTCTGTGTGTGGCATTTAAAACTGACGAAGGAGTTGGATACTAGCTCCTGGCTGCGTCGAATACTCAGAAATTCATGCAAGAGCCACTGCTCCCAGATACACCGTTGCGTGACCAGCATGGTGCTCTCTACCCTCAGAATGGATTTCACTCTTCCAGAAATGGTTCTGTTCTTATACCTTAATATTTTCTCTACCCTCAAAATTCCTCTCACAGGGAAGAGTCATACTGCTCTATACGTTGGAAATTCAGCATGCGGGTTCAAGAACTTCTGGCCCCTGAATACATCAACACACCAGAGTTGGGTTGGGGTTTCTATTGACATATGGTGGCTAAGAGGTTCTTTCCTTAAGCTCTTCAGCACCTAGCAGAATTGCTTCAATTTTCAAGTTGAAAAACATGGAGTTTGTGACCCTCGAGAGGCACAGCTAACCTAAACTTGGAGAGAAGAGGGAACTCCATGACTTTGGCATGGGGTTAGACTCAGGGAGGGGAATGCAAATCTTTTCTGATTCACATAATCTTGTGGTGTGGGAATCTCTCAGATTCTGGGAGCCTGGGTTCCTTCAAATCTGTCTATTTAATTAGTTCAATAGGGAGAAAACTCCAGAAGGATTAAAGGCTGTAGCAAAAGTAAAAATTAGAAACAGAGGAAAAGTGAATTGTAGGTTTAAGGCAATTATAGTAAGGTAAGGGCCTGGTGATCCAAGAAAGTCCTGACTCCCATCATTTTTTAGCTCAGAGACCCTGGAAAAAAAATCACCATTACTTGTCTGGCTTTAGGTTTACCTGAAAACAATGGAGATAAGTGTAGCTGCCCCTTCTACCAGCACCCCATCTCTCTCCTGATTGTTAGAATGGGCAAACAATAAAGCAAAATACTTCAGGATTAGAGACATCTTACTCATGTATGTCCATGTTAGTATGTGTAAGTGAACACCAGGCAAGCACTTTGTTCATGCATGGGTTTGAGATTTGTATTTGTATTTTCTATTTTCTTTGCTAACAGGGAAAATTAGATATAAGCATGTCAGGGAAGGATCATCACTCATGATGTTTATGGCAGAGGGATACATTAGCCAATCTGCACTCTCCTGTGTACTGGAAGTTGACAACTGCAGAAATTATGCCTCAGTTAGACTTTGTCTTGGGATGGGTGTCACATTAGCCTTAGGAGAGATACATGGGCCTATGTCAAAGCCCTAAGAGTCAAAGGCCTACTGCAAGAGAAGAGTGTTAAAGGCACACAGAGGGGACTATATTACTTTTCTATTTTTAGAAAGTTCCATGATAATCTAAAATAGTTTCTTTCACATCTCCCTAGCCTGACAAGGCCTTATCTGATCTTTTTTTTTTCAAAGATTTTATTTATTTATTTGAGAGAGAGAATGAGATAGAGAGAGCATGAGAGGGGGGAGGGTCAGAGGGAGAAGCAGACTCCCTGCTGAGCAGGGAGCCCGATGCGGGACTCGATTCCAGGACTCCAGGATCATGACCTGAGCTGAAGGCAGTCGCTTAACCAACTGAGCCACCCAGGAGCCCAAGGCCTTATCTGATCTTGAAAAAAAAAAATCTAACTTAAGAACTATTTTAATGTTTTGTTTTGATTTGTATTTGGATGAGATTCTTAGGGAGAAAGAAATCATTAGTTTTGTATTTTATTTTTAAAATAGGTGGTTTTACATGGAAGCCCTCTTCACTGAAAAGGATGGTCTTTATATAGGGAAAGATAGCTGTGCTCTGCCATGGTAATTATGGAACTAGTCACAGCCTTTATATGTAATTAAAAAAATTGTTTTCCCTTCCACTGCAGGGCAACTATCAGATTCCAACATGACAGTATTAGGCCAAGTTCACTGAGTATGGCTTTCAGGGGCAACATTCAATTAAAACATTGAATAACCCTCCCACTGGCATTGTCTTAAAATTGCTGCTAACCTTAGAAGCTAAACCAGTTGAAATTAAACAATAGGCCAAATGTAAAGACAACCTATTGAGTTTCCATAAGAAAAGGGCCCTCAGGTTTTCTTGTGAAGTTCAAAACTAGTAAAGGCTTTGAAATGTTTCCCAGATGGAAAAACATATACCATGAAAATGGAATCAGGGAGAAAAAAAACCCCTGGGGTAGCAATACTTATATCAGACAAAATTGACTTTAAACAAAGACTGTAGCAAGGTGACAAAGAAGGACACTACATAATGATAAAGGGATCAATCCAACAAGAGGATATAACAGTTGTAAATATCTATGCACCTAACATAGGAACACCTAAATACATAAAGCAAATATTAACAGACATAAAGGGAGGATATAATAATAATAGGGGACTTTAACATCCTATTACATCAATGGATAGATCATGCAGACACAAAATCAACAAGGAAACAGTGGCTTTGAGTGACACATTGGACCAGATGGACCTAATAGATATATACAGAACATTCCACCTCAAAACAAAGAATGCACATTCTTTTCAAGTGCACAGTGAACATTCTCCAGGATAGATCATGTGTTAGGCCACAAAACAAGTCTCAATAAATTCAAAAAGACTGAAATCATATCAAGCATCTTTTGCAACCACACAGTATGAAACTAGAAATCAGTTACAAGACAACAACATAAACACCAAAACCACCACCACCACCAACAAAATCTGGAAAAAGTACAAACACATGGAGGTTAAACAACGTGCTACTAAATGAATGGGTCAACCAAGAAATCAAAGAGGACCTCATCATTGATAAGTAAATGGATAAAAAAGATGTGAGATATATATATATATATATATATATATATATATATATATATACACACACACACACATACACACACAATGGAAAATTATTCAGCCTTAAAAAAGAATGGAATCTTCCATTTGCAACAATATAGATGGATCTAGAGAGTATAATGCTAAGTGAAATAAGTCAGTCAGATTCCATATGATTTTACTCACATGTGGAATTTAAAAAACAAATGAACAAAGAAAAAAAGAGATAAACTAAAAACAGACTCTTAAATACAGAGAACAAACGATGGTTACCAGAGGGGAGATGGGTAGGGGAATGGGTGAAATAGGTGAAGGGGATTAAGAGTATACTTATCATGATGAGCACTGAGTAACGCATAGAATTGGTGAATCACTATACTGTATACCCGAAACTAATATAACACTGTATGTTAACTACACTGCAATTAAAATTAAAACAAACAAACAAAAACCCCAAAGAGGACATCAAAAAATACATGGAGACAAATGAAAATGAAAACACAACAGTCCAAAATCTCTGGGATGCAGCAAAAGCAGTTCTAAGAGGGACATTTATAGCTATACAGGCCTACTTCAGTAATCGCAAATAAACAACCTAACCTTATACCTAAAAGAGCTAGAAAAAGAAGAACAAAGCCCAAAGCTAGTAGAAGGAAGGAAATAATAAAGATTAGAATAAAAATAAGTGAAATAGAGATTAAAAAAAACAAACAAACAACTCTAGAAAAGATTCCTGAAACCAAGAGCTGGATCTTTGAAAAGACAAACAAAATTGATAAACTTTTAGCTGGGCTGATCAAGCAAAAAGAGAGAAAACTCAAATAAATAAAATCAGAAATGAAGGAGGATTTCTCCTTCATTATATGCTGACAAAGTGGACCTATAACTATATATATACATACAACTATAAATATATATATAACTATAAATATATATATAACCTATATATATTTATATAACTATAAACCTAAAACAAATGGATAAATTCCTAGAAACATATAATCTAAAACTAAACTGGGAAGAAACAGAAAATTTGAATAGACCAATTACTAGTGATGAAATTGAATCAGTAATAAAAAAAATCACAATAAACAAAAGCCCAGGACCAGATGGCTTCAAGGTTAATTCTTTCTTTCTTTCCTTTCTTCTTTCTTCCTTTCTTCTTTCTTTCTTTCTTCCTTTCTTCTTTCTTTCTTCCTTCCTTCCTTTCTTTTTCCTTCCTTCCTTCCTTCCTTATTATCTGCAAAGTTTATTTCACAGAGCACTATATAAATGGAGGTGCAACAGAGTGTTCCAACATGTGACATTTTTGCAGAAAAATACTAGAAACACATTCGTTAGGACAATTGTCTCTGCCTCCTATATAAAAGAGTTAATGTGTAAAAATAGTTTTGAAATCTAAGGCACCAAGCTCTAATCCATAACAGTGGTACAGTACTCTGAATAGCAAAGAACTAAGCAATCAGAAAGAATAATTCCTTCCTTTTACTAATCCAAGATTGGTGGCTAGAAAGGAACATGGAACTGCTTGAAACTCTGTGATTCACCAGAAAACTCATTAGCAGTAGGACGACTAATGTGCATTCATGTTTTAGCCAATGGCTTATGCAGAATTTATTCTACCAAACATTTAAAGAAGAGTTAATACCTATTCTTCTCAAACTATTCTAAAATATAGATGAGGAAGGTAAACTTCCAAGTTTATTCTACAAGGCCAGTATTACCCTGATACCAAAACCAGAGAAAGACACTATAAAGAAAGAAAACTACCCACCAATATCTCTGATAAACATAGATGCAAAAGTCCTCAAAAAAATATTAGCAAACTGAATTCAACAATACATTAAAAAAAATCATTCACCATGACCTAGTGAGATTTATTCCAGGGATACAAAGGTGGTTCAATATTTGTAAATTGGTCAATGTAATACATCACATTAACAAGAGGAAGGATAAAAACCATATGATCATCTCAAAAAGTGAAGAAAAAGCATTTGACAAAATGTAATATCCATTCATGATAGAAACTCTCAACAAAGTGGGTTTAGAGGGAACATACTCAAAATAATAAAGCCATATAAAAAAAAACCCCATAGCTAACATCATACTCATTGGGGAAAAACTACAAAATTGTCCTTTAAGGTCAGGAACAAGGCAAGGATGTCCACTCTCACCATAGTACTGGAAATCCTAGCCACAGCAATCAGACAAGAAAAAAAAATAAAAGGCATCCAAATTGGTAAGGAAGAAGTAAAACTGTCACTCTTTGCAGATGACATGATACTACATATAGAACACTCTAAAGACTCCACCAAAAAGCTATTAGAAATAATAAATGAATTCAGTAAAGTTGTAGGATACAAAATTAATATATAGAAATCTGTTTTTCTTCTATACACTAATAACAAAGCAGTAGAAAGATATATTAAGAAAACAATCCCATTTACAACTGCACCAAAAAAAATAAAATGCCTAGGAATAAATTTAACCAAGGAGGTGAAAAACTATAATACACTAATGAAAGAAATTGAAGACAACACAAATGGAAAGATATACCTTGCTCATGGATTGGAAGAATTAATATTGTCAAAATGTCTATACCACCCAAAGCAGTCTACAGATTTAATGCAATACCTATCAAAATACTTATAGTGGGGTGCCTTGGTGGCCCAGTTGGTTAAGCGTCTGCCTTCAGGTCAGGTCATGATCCCACTGTCATGGGATCGAGCCCCACATCGGGCTCCCTGCTGAGTGGGGAGCCTGCTTCTCCTTCTCCCTCTGCCTGTCACTCCCCCTGCTTGTACTCTCTCTCTCTGTCAAATAAATAAAATCTTTACCAAAAAAAAAAAATACCAATAGCATATTCACAGAACTAGAACGAATAATCCTAAAATTTGTATGGAACCACAAAAGACCTTCAATAGCTAAAGCAATCTTGAGAAAGAACAAGGATGGAGATATCACAATCTCAGACTTCAGGATATAGTACAAAGCTATAGTCACCAAAACAGTATGACACCAGCACAAAAACAGACACAAAGATCAATGAAAGAAGATAGAGAGCCAGAAATAAACCCACATCTATAGGGTCAATTGACCTCTGGCTCTCTATCCAGAGGCAAGAATATATAAATGGGGAAAAGAGCCTTTTCTATGAATGGTGCTGGGAAAACCGGACAGCTACATGCAAAAGAATGAAACTGGACTACTTACTTACACCATACACAAAAACAAACTCAAGGGCGCCTGGGTGGCTCAGTTGGTTAAGCAACTGCCTTTGGCTCAGGTCATGATTCTGGAGTCCCGGGATCGAGTCCTGCATCGGGCTCCCTGCTCGGCGGGGAGTCTGCTTCTCCCTCTGACCCTCCCCCCTCATGCTCTCTCTATCTCATTCTCTCTCTCAAATAAATAAATAAATAAATAAATCTTTAAAAAAAACAAACAAACAAACTCAAAATGGATTAAAGACCTAAATGTGAGACCTGAAACCATAAGAGTCCTAAAAGAAAACACAGGCAGTAATCTTTTGAACATCGCTTTTAACAACGTATTTAGGGCTATGTCCCGCCCACCAAGCAAGGGAAACAAAAGCAAAAATAAATAATTGGGGCTACATCAAACTAAAAAGCTTTTGCACAGCAAAGGAAACCATCAAGAAAAGAAAAAAGCAGCCTTGTGAGTGAGAGAAGATATTTGTAAATGATATAACCGACAAGCAATTATTATCCAAAATATGTAAAGAGTGTATACAATTCAACACCAAAAAAAAAATAAATAAACAATCTGATTAAAAATGGGCAGAGAATCTGAATAGACAGACTTACAAAGACATACAGATGGCCAACAAACACATGAATAGATACTCAACATCACTATTCACCAGGGAAATGCAAATCAAAACCACAATGAGATACCACCTCATACCAGTCAGAATGGCTAGACTCAAAAAGACAAGAAATAACAAGTGTTGAAGAGGATGTGGACAAAATGGAACCTTTGTGCACTGTTGGCAGGAACGTAAGTTTGTGCAGTCACTGTGGAAAACAGTATGGAGGTTCCTCAAAAAATTAAAAATAGATATACTGTATGATTCAGTAATTTCACTACTGGGTACTTATCCAAAGAAAATGAGAACACTAATTCAAAATGATATATGAACCACTACGTTTATTGCAGCATTATTTACAATAGCCAAGATATGGAAGCAGCCAAGTGTCCACAAATAGATGAGTGGATAAAGAAGATATGCATAAAAGACCTTGCATAGCTTGGATGTGTGTATATATAAATACACAAACACAATGGAAAATTGCTCAGCCAAAAAAAGAATGAGATCTTGCCATTTGGGACAATATGGATGGACCTAGAGGGTATTATGCTAAGTGAAATAAGTTAGAGAAATACAAATACCATATGGTTTCATTTATATGTGGAATCTAAAAAAACAAAACAAAACAAAACAAAACCCCAGACTTGAATACAGAGAACAAACTGGTGGTTGCCAGAAGGAAGGGGTGTGAAGGATGGACAAAATAGATAAAGGAGATTAAGAGATACAAACTTCCAGGTATAAAAAGTCACAGAGATGAGAAATACAACATAGGGTATATAATCAAAAATATTATAATAATGACATATGGTGACAGATGATGACTACTACTCACTGTGATGAGCACTGAGTTATGTATAGCATTGTCGAATCAATATGTTGTACAACTGAAACTCATATAACACTGTATGCTAATTATACTTCAATTAAAAAAAAAAAGAAATGTTTCCCAAGAACACCACCTTTAAGAGAGAGAGAGACTTAGAGAGCACCTAAATTTTGCGACAATGAGTGGTAAAAGTACAAATTTACACTTTTATATTATACCTTCTATCCAGAAAACTCAATGAACCACCAATATTAAGCACTCACTGATTTCTTAGTCCTTATATCTTTTCAATTTATTTTATTCATAGACTTGATGTAGTTTTCTATTGGCTGTTGAATCTCCATGGTGGTGGTGGTGAGGGAGGCATTGTGTTGCCACTGGACCGGTTTATTAGTTGAGATGAATTCAGATTCAGAATCCTTTTTTCTGCAGGCCAAACTGAGGTTTTTTGTTATTGCTATTGTTGTTGTTTTGGAACAAAGACTAGAGGTCTGTTGGCAACAACCTCTACTTTGGTTGATCTAAACTTTTGATGGTCTTTTCAAAAGTATATTTCCACATGGTAATAAATTACTCGAACCAGTAGAACTTTTATCTGCCCTTCTCTTTAGCTCTCACTTTCATGGTAAGCAAAGCTCTTGACATTCACCATCAACATGAATAAGAGAAGAGAGGGAAGGGCTGGGAGGTGGTTGGTTTCTCCAGGTAGTTCTGCTGGGCCTTGATTAGTGACTGGAAACGCATGGGCTTCTGGCTAACCTGAGTCTCTGCATCTTCCTTTTTAACTGAATATTGCTTTCTTCATTCAACCTGCATGTGTTGGTAGTAAATAAAACTGTTGTCTGTAATGAACAATAAGGCAGCCGAAGTACACTTCGAAAATGTAACCTTTGTATCGTAGAAAGTGCTGTGAATTGTCTGTCAGCACACTTAACAATATCTTGCACTTTTAGTAGGAGAAAAAGTGTTAGCCTGTATTTTGCTGACTAAGGCCTTGCCCCTACCCTCTTATAATTGAGAATGTTCAAAATGTTCTCATTTCAATGCTAGTGTACATTGAGTATCACATTCCAAGAATTAAATCAGATGAAGAGCTAAGGCCTTGTTCCAACAGTGCGAAGAGGCTAGGGGAAAAATGGGACCTGACAAGCCATCTGCACTACATGCTCCCAACAAATCCGCACAAGTTGCCTATAAAACCGGAGTCAGCGGCAGCTACCTTGGAGGAAGTGGCGCTCTTGACCCTGAAGCCATCCCCGAGCATTGGCTGTGGGGCAAATGAAAACTGAAGCACTATCTGTATTTTTCAATATGCTCGACTCACTCTAAGCCCATGGATGATCACCGTGCAGTATGAATTTTATAACTAGCCTGTGAAATTTGGCTGCTGCCACATGGTTAAGTTTGAGAGTTGCGACTGGGCCTGGTCCAGTGATAACCACTCCAACTTGGTTTTAAATCACCAGGAGGTGGGGAAAGCCTCTATCAGCGGCTGGCTACGTGAAGCCCTTTTTCTGCTTGGAAACAACAGAGAAAAAGACACCAACAGCTGAACCTGTCCTACTCAGAGTAGGGCGCCAGCTTCAGACCTTTCTTCTCCATCCCAGTCTCAAGCCCAATCCCTCTCTCCCTTACTTCTTTTCCTTACATTTATTTTTCCTCCCCCTCACAATACTGCCTTGGTTTTTAAAGAACATAACATTCAGTCATGAATAAAGTCATTATGGTTATGTTGAATTCCAGAGCATTTGACTGATGTGGCTGTTGATATAAGCAACATCCTCTCCTCCGTGTAATGAGTCCCAGCCTCCCTTTGGGAAACTGACTCTTGGCAGGGCCATGGCACTGAAGTGTGAGGACGGGAGGTGGAAAGTGGTGTCTCTAGTTCAAGTTGGAGATGAGACTTAGAAATCATTATTTGAAACCCTGAGAAAATGGAGTGTGACCCACTGATTCACTGATTCATTTCCTTAGGACTCTCCATTCAGGGTGATCTCATTTACCTATGGTTATTAAAATATTTTTTGTGTTTTCTTATGTCGTTAACAATTAGCATCATTGAAATTCACGACAATGTAATTTCGTTAAGTTTTAGAAATGATCTAATAATGTATCAAAATGAATCCTAACCTCCCCCCACCCAAGAAAAGTCCAAGGGAAATAACAGAGAGAAATAGATTGGTAGCATAAGGACCCATGAAACATTTTTTAAAGACAAACACCTAAAATAATTTTATCTGATTTTTACCTTTCAGTGCAGGCAACAGTGCTGTCTGGAACTTGGAAAACTATTGGTGAAGAATTGAAATGAAACAAAACAAACCAAAAATAGAACTGGGATAAAATCTTCACCAAATCTGTTACCCTCTATAAGAGTCAAATGTAACTTTGAAACTTGATGCCAATTCCCAAGTGGTCCAAGTTACTGCCTTTGCTCTTTTTAATATGTTGACTGATTATGGAGCTAATAATAAATATAATTGAAAATCACTGTTGGATTCTTTGAAGCTTGCTGCCAAATAACGTTTTGTGATAAAATGTAAAAAAAAAAATCCTGGGGCGCCTGGGTGGCTCAGTCGTTAAGCGTCTGCCTTCGGCTCAGGTCACGATCCCAGGGTCCTGGGATCAAGCCCTGCATCAGGCTCACCGCTCAGCGGGAGGCCTGCTTTTCCCTCTCCCATTTCCCCTGCTTGTGTTCCCTCTCTTGCTGTGTCTCTCTCTGTCAAATAAATAAATAAAATCTTAAAAAAAAAAAATCCTGACGGAAACTTCAAACAATACTTTAAATATTCACAATCAACAGTCATGTAGTTAGACTTACCTTAGGAGGTTCATAGTGATTATAAAATATAATATTAACTCAAGAAAGCACTCTAATTCCCCTTCTCTAATAAATGTCGCCAGGGCAGTCATTGTCCTATTACTTAATTTCTCTCTGGCTCTGACGGAAGTTAACTTCTTATTTCCAAACAAATGTGTGAGCAGAACAAAACACACAAATTAATCAGCTATTGTCAGTTTCATCCATGACTTTGGAAATGATGCCAACTAAGACAAAGTGGTTCTTTAGCAGAAAAAATGTCATTCTGCCCAGACTTTCATTTTAGGACAGGATTTCTGCAGTGAATTAATAGTCTTTAGAAATGGTACTGAGGTCCAATAACAGCTTTCTGGTTTTGATTATAAGGCAGAATGATTTCTGATTTTCAGTAATATTTGCATTGTGAACAGGATTCCATTTTTTCTCATTTGGATGCGGTGATCAGGTGAGAGAGATCCAAGCCTGTTCCATCAAAGACCTATACTGTGACCAGAATACAAATCACTTGATTCTGGTTCTTTAAGAAACACAGTTTATTTTAAAACAGAGAAAGTATTAGGGCAATGCATAAATGAGAATTTGAGAAACCATGCACATTTATGCGGAAGTCACTGTGTATTGCTCTGGGTTTCATGGCAGCTGGCTACCTACCTCTCCACCGAAATGCTTTCCTAACACTCTTCTCGGGTGTTAAATTTTAAAAATTAAGTGCATAAAAAAATGCAGCTTAAACAAAGGTGAGGTGGTGGAGAGGAATGTTATCCCAAACCACTGTCATGTTCATAACTCCAAGGAGATGGCTAACCGAGATAAGAGACATTAAAGCCCACTGATTGCAGCAGGTAGAGGTGTGAAGAGCAAGAAAAATGGAGTGGTGAATTCTAATCTCCCTGAGGAACCCGGAAAATTACTGAAGTGCCTTTCCTTTCTTTAATTTTCACCCCCTGAAAATACAATGGTGAGGAGGTGTATCTAATCACAAGGCTGATCAAAGTCTCTGGAAAGGGCTTTTCAGAGAGATGGTCCCCTATGCTTAATGATAAAACAAACAACAACAACAACAAAAATGGCTCAAAGCTTAACTAGACTTTCTTCAAAGTAGAGTGAAACCTCTTATTTCATTATTTTTGTTTATATTTTCAATCAATTAGTGCCTCTCTTCCAAACCCCTGGCATTTCCTTTGTAGAAAGATTTCTTATACCGGTTTGGCTCCACACTGAGCAACACTAATTCCTTTCCCTTGTGACTGTCCTAAAAATATTTGAAACAGCTGTCATGATGCCCTGAAGTATTCTTCTCTCCGGTTCTCCGTAGGCCATGGGTTTAAGTGCTTTGTTATCTTAGGCTCTCCTAGCTACAAAGGTCTTTTCTAATGGTGGGATATTGAGAGCAGAATATGGGGCTCACGTTGTGGTCCATCCATGGGGAATCTGGCAAGAGTCACTGCTTCATGTGTTTAGCCTACCATGGCTCTTTAAAGACAGCCTCCATTGAATCAGTTATTTTTGGGGGCCACATCAGATCATTGGCTCACACTGAACTCAGAGTCAATTAAAACCACAAGTCTTTTTCACACATGCTCCTGCTAAGCCACTGTGTGTGGATATAGCTATATATAGTTATTATCTGTTGAGTGCTTATTATGGGCAAGGCAATGTGCTAAAAGCTTTGCATCTTTTGCATCTCATTTAATCCTCACATCAACAACCCAATGATGTAGTAATTATCCTTCACCCCTAGTGCGGATAGGCTGAGGCTCACACGAGTAGAGACTTGCCTAAATAAGTCTAACTCCAAAGGAAGTACTCTTGAACTTGTGCTATTCTGCCTTCTGTACTGGTGTGATGTTTTTGTTTCTAACTTTTCTTAGAAGGGGGATGCGGAGGACAACATCAAAGAGCAGAACCATTAAATATAAATCAGGTTAGACCTGCCCATCTTTTTAGCCTGCTGTGGCCTTTTGGATCCTGGTCTTTCCCCAAATATATAAACCATTCCCTTAAAGCTTTATGCCCCTCATGGATTCATCAGCTGCCCTCACTATTCTCATTCAAGTCATTGCTTCAAAAAATAGAACCGGACCAAAGACAGAGCTCCCAGTCCACACCAGAGCCTCTAGCATATTGGCATTGATCATCATTCCGATCAAGTTACAAATCCATGGTACTGTGATTCAGCTCACATGTTTTTCCTCTTGTTCATCATGAAGACCTTGCCAAATCCTTTGCTAAAATTCAAGTGCAGAATTTCTAAGGCATGATTCTATTGAGTCTAGCATTACTGCCACAGAAAGCAAGAAGGAGTGGTCTGGCAAGATTTCTTCACTGTGAACTCATGTTGTTTTTAAAATTTTCTGAGCAAAATTTCCTATGATAAGGGAGTATGGGCCAAGCCTAAATCTCCATTCTAGACCCTGGCCTAGGACTAATATCAAAGTCACCACTTTCTAGTTTGCAGCATTGACCTCCTCTTTGAACGTATGTTCAACATGTGACTATGTTTGGCTTTCCTATTTCTCAAAAGAAACATCAGTGACAGTGGTTGGGTACCCTCATATACAAGCTCTTTTCATACTTGGAAGGCGTTTTTTTTCTTGACGGGGAGATCTGACCACATTCAGGACACATGGCCATATTTGTTGAACCTTTTTCAGGCTAAATATAATTTTATTTTATAAAGAAAACAGAAGTAAAATGCTATGAAGTCATTTTGTAAGGCCTTCCAATTCAAGATCTGCATTTTATTCCTTTTAGGCTATTGAGATGCATTCGTGCTATCAATAAAGCATACTACATCATTACCTCTCAGTTTTGGATCTGCTTTTAAAATTGGTGTTCCAAGGTATGTATACATTCTTCTGATGTGAGATGAAGATAATAATATAGAACATATTAACCAGTATCTTAAGAAAACAAGAGCTGAGAAGAGGCAGAGTTCATACTATACTAGATATTTGCACACTTTAGTATGCAGTACAATTCAGCTGAATGGAGAGAATAGAACTTCTTTAATTTTTTTGTAATTAAGTGCTCAACAGATAATAGCTAATTTGATTTTTCCACCAAGCCTCTACACTAACTTGAGCCTGATACAATAAACTATTTGTCTAGGAAATAATTTCATTTGAATATAAAGTCTGTCTCTGAAGCTTGCTTTCACCTTCTGCTTCTTTTCCAAAGATGGCATCCAGGTGGGAGAGGAATTTATATGTCATGATGGCTTTATGCAAAGATGGGATGACTGGCCTCATGCTGGTTCTCCGTTTGCACCAGCTCATTCTTCACTGGCCCCTCTAGTGGTTGGCTTTAGGCTTTTTGAATGCTCTGGCACCCTCTAAAATTGCTGTATAAGACCAGTGAACTTGTGATCCTTTCTTTTGTCTTATATGTGCTCCATTTCTCTCTAGATGACTCAACTTTCTTTGTCACAAGAGGCAGACCATAGGATTTCTCTGACTTCTCCATCAAGTAAGCTGGGCTGGTGGCTCATCCCAGCCTCTGCCCCTAGTTCAATGTGTCCCACCACCATGGGCCTTATGGCTGGTTCTTACTACATTATTCAACCCCTGCAGGAACTGGGGTTAGATTGTGAATGCCAAACAGACCCTCTCTCTGTGTGACCATGCATTTTGAATCCAATGTGGTAATTAAGGGAATATAACCTTGACCCTGATGTTCCCCTCAATGTATTTAACACCCCCATTCCTGTAGGCTAAGGGTCAGAGAGAAGTCAGGAACGGGTCTATTTAACCCTCTGACTTCTCTCACTTCTCCTTTGCTCCCGTTTCAATTTCTCTAAGACAGGAACAGAGCTGACATTTCTTTGGTTTCCCCAAAAGTATGACCTAGTTCTTTCTAGCTCCAGCTAAGCTATAATGGTGGGTGTTTCTCCTCTATGTTGTAGTAAGTCTTTCTTTCTGAGCTGGATCCACAGAGTTCAGCTGCTGATAGGCTGAGGGGAAGACAGAAATTTGAACGTTTTGGTCTCACGGCAATGAATGAATGGCCTGACTTTCAAGGCTTTCTTCCTTCTCCTTTTTTTTTTTTTCCTGTTGCTTATTCTTATGATACATTTTGTATATAATACATATATACACATTTTATATAAAAAACATATATACATACATTACATATAACATTATATGTACACTGTACACATGCACATTTATACATATTAAACTTGCTTAAAGGTCTTCTCCCTTGGGTGAATACCCAAAGCTCACTTACTGTGACTCTATCTGCCTCTCTGATGAAGTACCTGGCACTTCCAATGAGTGGAGTGGAAGACGTGGGTTGCATCCCTCCACCTTTCTGGAAAACTGCCTTCATTTATTTAGGGGCAGACAGCGATATTTACCTTTAGACAAGGAAACAGGAAGTTCCAGTATCTCTTCTTTGGATGATAAACAAATGTGTTTTGCTCTCATAAACAATCTGCAGTGAGTGACCATGCTATTCTTGGGAAATGTATTTTGGATTCTGAAAGTTCCCCTCCATAAGCCCCAACAAGGTTTATTTCATTAAAGAGGCAATGTGGGGAAAGGCAAGCGAATAGAGGTGAAGTTAGTAAGGCAAAATTCTCAACCACTGGGAGCAACTTGCTGGGTTAACTCAAGGTGCTTGATCACTGTGTGTCTTGTTTCCCTGTGTCTCAAAGGAGACAAGAAATGCCGACATGGTTAACACTTACAAAGTAAGATGACACCAGGAAAGGAGGTGACTACAAGTTGCCTACGGTTTGCCCCTATCACTTTTGACCTCTTTTCCATATATACTTTGCCAGTTGCCTCTAAAAATATAAAACCGCTGGTTCCACAGTTCTAGAACCATGTGACTGTAATCCAACTCCTGGACCAAGCAGAGAAAGTGAAAATATTCCTCTCACTCTCCTGCCCTCTCATCAATGACACAGCTGGTAAGCGAGGCTAAGATCAAGGGACAGAAACTCCTAGATGATAAAATTAATTTGTCTCCACAACACAGTAGGAAAATTCATTCATATATATATTTATTTACAACATATGTACTCCATTTATTTCTTTCAAACTTTAAAAATTTGTGCCCAGTCTATATATAGAGAAATGGGAGATTTTTTCACCCTATTATTTACAAGCTATTATCAACCCTTTGTGTCTGCTGAATTACTGCCTCTGTCTAGTAGTTGGGGTCACGGTCACGTGGGGTCATTTCTAGCCCCTGGACCCACACCTTGCGAGGCTGGGATTCGACCCATAGCTGAGAGTGAGTAGGAAGGTTTGTATTCCATCCTGGAGTGCTTCTATTCTTGCCGGGGCCTGCACCCCCACCCCACTCCACATATGCCTTGTAATGCAAATAGCGTACGTCCCCCCACCGTAAGGGACACCAAGGTAATGATATCTTTGGAGCCTTCCAGCACCACAGATAACACCTAAGGAGTGACTGGGCAGGGTGGTCATAAACGTTCTCCAAGACCACTGACTCCAAACATCTTGACGCCAAGTCCCCTGACTTCAGGGAATGAATGACTTATGAAGGACACCTGCACCCTACCGTTGCTCTGATCAGCTCCTGGATGCCAAAGAGGACACATGCACCAGACCACAATCACCGATAAAAACCCCAGACCCCAAGCAAAGATGAGACTCATGCTCCTTTCCTTTCTGAGTCTCCTGGACTCTCTGTCCATTATCTCTCTTTCTATGTATCTTCAGTAAACTCTACTTTTACTTCCTGCTGGGTATCATTTGAGTTCCATCCTTCTTGAAGCCAAGGACCTTCTCAGCTAGTCCTGTGGGAGCCCTTCTCTGGGTCTTTGGACCCAGCCTGCCTGCATCACAAGGACATGGACTTTTTCCATTGAAATAAAATTTTAAACACTGATAACAGAACCAGATTACCCTAGGCTTAGACAAAATCTCAGGAGCCAATATAGGTAGCAAAGATATTTCCTTCCTCTTGGGAAAGAGGGGAGTTCCCCACCTTTCACCGGTAGGTGAAGTCAGGCCACAAACCACAGTTCATGATGGGATTCGATGTGGTAAGAACATAAATATCCTCAGCTTCCAACCGATGCACAGGGACACTGCTTTTTGCGGTTGGTGTAAGCCTGTTCTTTATACGTCTCACTCCATGCTATGTAGTTATTGACTGACTGTAGAAATGAGGAAGAAACTATTAGATGTACACGTCATACTTTCTCCTCTCACTTAAAAATGATCCTCACTTCTCCCTATTCGTACAGGAGGGTCTTGTCCTCTTATTTCCAGCTGCAGGCTAGAGACCCAGGAAGGCCAGTGGTATAGTTTGAAGGCCTGAAAGCCAGAGAGCCAGTGGTATAGATTCTAGTCTGGGTGTGAAATCTTGAGAACCAGGAGCTTGGACGGCAAGAGATCCAGGAGCTTGGAAGGCAAGAGAAAATGTCCAGCCTAGGCAGTAAGGCAGAGAGAACTTCCTTCCTCTTCCTTTTGTTCTAGTCAGGCCCTTGGAAGAGGCTCACCCAACACCATCTGCTTTACTCTGTCCAATTCAAATGCTAATCTCTTCTGAAAATACCCTCACCAGACACACCTAGAAATAATGTTTAACCAGCTATCTGTGCATCCTATGATGCAGTCAAGTAGACATTTAAGATTAACCCTCGTACCATTTCCACAGTGGACATTTTTGTTTGATTTGAAAGAAAATATTCCTCTGTACAAACCAAATCCTTTTTTAAAATTAAGCAGTATATATAAGATATCAGCCACATGGGTTATGTACAATTTGGCACTGTTCACACATCTCTCAGTATATTGTCTTAGTATATTCATGTTAACTAGTAACCTTTCTCAGATCTGCTTGCTTAATTGATCCATGAATATGTTTTTTGATCGCCTTAGTAGTGTTACAGGATTCTTATCTCGACAGTGCCCATGGTTCTTGGTCATGGTCTTGGCCACACTGAAGAATGAGGAGGTAGACCAGAGTGGTGGGCAGCAAAGTAAGGGTTATTGAGCGATAGCAAAGTGATAGTACAAGCTCCCGAGGAGGGAGGGGACCCAAAAGGGTTGCCACCAGAGTTTCTAAGTCTAGGGCTTTTTATGGGTTTGTTGGAGGGCTGTTTTAATCTGATGAAACTGGCCTGCACCTGTCATCCAATCAGATTTTTGCCATCTGTCTATCATGGGAAAGGGTGGAGGGCTCTTTCTAGGGTGGTGTAAAATCCTTTTAAGGGTGGTTTCCTCTTGGGGGTGGGGGGGAGCTTTTCCCTGCCTACCTTCTAACTATCCTTCATCAGTAGCAAGGTTAGAATCTTAAAGCAAAAGTGGTTTTATTTTGTTGGAGTGCGCAGAGAGGAACTGGGGGGAGGAATTTGGTGCCAGAAGGGTCCCCATGACTCCTGAATGATTAGTGCTCCTGGTGGTCTTCCATCAGCTGGGACAGAGCTAAGGGACTTTGACCCTAATAATCCTTAAGTCTCCCCGGGGATAAGATTCATCCCACTGACCTGTCACAGAACACAGGCTCCATTGGCTTCTCAGGTGACTGAAGAAAGGGCTGGGTCAGTGTGCTTGGACTTGACCTGTCTGAAAGAGGACTTCAACTACCTCCATTTTGACCTCAGTCTGTATTTCCTAATTGATTAAGTTCTTTCCAGTTTATCTCTTAACTCAGGCAAAAGGTCCTAAGGGTAAAGCCTCCTGAGCTAGGAACTGAAACTACCCCTCAAGGAATAAGGACAGCCCCGAGCCAGCAAGACCCTGCCTGGGAGTGACCCCAAGACAAGGATCGGCCTGACTTTTGCTCCCACCTGCAGGTACCCACTGGCCTCTGTCCTACGTTTGCCTTACATAAACCGGGAAGTATTTTCAGCACTTTGGAGACAGTCTTTCAGGCACTAGTCCTCTGTCTTTCTGGGGGTAGTCTCACTAAATTCTTTCTTGTTTCACCACCATTTGTGTTTCTGCCCTTGGATTTTGTCAACAGCCAGGGGCCAAATCAGGTCTGTTTGGGACCCCAGGAGCCAGGTGCTATTACCCCTGGGCTACATGTCCAGCACCACTAGGACTCACTCCACCCCTTTCCCAATTTTAAGGCTCAATTACTTACTTGCTCAAAACAAAAAAAAGTGGGTATAATTAATTTAGAGTTAATGAACAATGCTCAAACGTTATGTAATGGCTAAACACCTTGGTGAAAATTTATGAAACTTAAATCATATTAACCACTCATTTTCAAGCAGCATTAGCTTGAAACCACATATTGGGGATTAATGATTCTTTACATTTATGGGAACCTGGACAAGGAAATATTTGGTTCTAATGATAGAAGATTCAATAGGTTGTATTATGGTATAGATTTTCCTTTGTCGTGTCTCTTTTTCAAAGTTACAAAAAAACTATTTTAGACTTAAATGTATTCACCAGCCCTTTAGTACACTTAGACACATTGCATATTTAATGTTCCATTTTACTGCTTGCTGAAAGAAATAAATGCATAACAAAATGCTTTGAAAAATGCTTAATTTTTCAATTGTTGATTTAATGTCTAACAGTTCAGTAAGGCGATGAATCGCCCTGGTCTACAACTACTGAAAAACAGAAAAACTACCCACACTGGAATGTTAAATCTGTGAATATTAAGTTTGTCAATGTAATTTATGACTCTGCAGGTAATATACCGGTAATTTGCATACTAATTGCTATGGTGGAAGCCAAACGACTTTCATTCAGTAAATTAGTCTGCCTAAGCAGAAGCCAGCAATTGCCTCAGTGTTGGGACGAGAGATGAAGCCGGTTTAGGAGTGGGAAAATGGAGCTGGGTCCCGGAGGCCAGGCGGCCGAGCTGCAGAGGCCCCCTGCTGGCAGGCAGGCGACATGGTCGCAAAGCCAACCAGCCTTGCTGAGAGCCTAGCGCCCTTTCTCCTCAGAGCCAAAGCCCAGCAGATCTTCCAAGTGATTCAAATTCAGAAAACAGAAGACTGAGGTTAAAGGAGTGCACTCTGGGTAAAAACAACACATGTCTGTGTGTCCACAAGGGAAACAAATGAGAATCTGAAGGCAGACAAATAATCCATTCCAGATTCTTAAAAGATTATTTTAATGATAGGCATACAACTCTTTAATTCTTTCAAAAACAGGTTTGATTCTCTTTTTTAAAATGGAGGTGTGTCTGGAGAGTTGCAGGAGAATCAAATGATATTTTAAATGCCATGGGAGCAATATGTGTACAAAAGGAGGTTCAGCCTTCTCAATAATCATAAAAGAAAAGCAAATCAAAACACCGAGGTGTAATTTTTCTAGCAAAAATTAAAAAGATTAAAAGCTTTTATTATGGTCAAGGGCAAAGGGAAATGAGCATAGTGTAAACTGGCATAACCTTTTAGGCGGGCAGGGTAATGGTGGATACAAAATTTAAAAACGCACTTATGCTTTAACTCACCAATCCTACTTCAGGAAATGTATCCTATAGAAATACAAATGTAAAGCATGAATCATATGAAATTACTGAGGTCAACCATTCTGATATCCAAAAACATATAATTTCAAATGACTTAACATAATACAAGGGTGTTCACTGTAGCATCTTGTAATGATGACAGTTTGGAAAAAGCCTAAATGTTTAGCAAAAGAGATTGATTAAATAAATAGTGGTACATGTCTTATGAGGCTTTTAAAAGCAGGAGGTGGAGCTAATCTACACTGAAAAGGAAAGGCGACCACAGAATATTAAATAAACAAACCAAGTTATGTGACATTATGCACAATCCCATTTTTGTTTAAAAAGTTTGTGCATATATTTATATATTTTGATTTGTATATACACTATAGGCATAGAAAAAGGTTGGACAGGAAAACCCTAACGTTTAACCATGACTACCTTTAAAGAGTGGTACTTGGAATAGAGACTGGGGGAGAGGCATCTACTTTTGCCTTTTTGTATTGTTTGAATTTGACAGCAGCCAAATGCCTTTTTATGGCTTAGAAAACCCACATAAGATAATGAAAATAAAACATAAAAGCTATGAGGGATTTACCTAATTAAAAAGAATACTTTGTGAACTAAGTTAATATTCAGTGATATAATATTTGCTGTTTGGCATGTTAAGACTTTTACATATTAAACTTTTTTAAAAAGTGGGGTGCACCTATATGTTATGCATATCTTGTCAGAGTGGGGGTAACAATGAGGATAAATATTGTGTTACAAGTAGTTATATGTGAATTAAATAAGCTCAACAGCTTCAAGAGTACCCAGCGCCAAACCAGGCATTTGCTATTAGTCACTGTGATCCTCAATTTTAGAAAGCAGAACCCCATGAGGGCTTAAAAAGTTACTTGAGGGTATGAAAGTTATGAATGAATAACTGGAGGAGATCACTGATTGAAGACACTGTTTTAGCTTTTCTGTCCTTTTTTTTTTTTCTGCTAGTGCTTTACTGTAGCATAATTTATATACAGGAAACTTCATGAATCTTAGGTGTATGCTGTGATGGAATTTGATAAATGTATCCAGGAATGTACAGGTAAGCTGGCTCTCTGGACAAAAAAAAAAAAAAAAGCCTGATTTGTAACTGTTATTGATTTTCATGGTTTAAATACTCCCGCCATGGCCAATTTCAAGCTAGTGATGGTTTAACAAATGGCTCGCAACATTATCCTGATTATTTAGGTACTGGTTCTCAGGAGCATGAGAGCCAGACTCAGCCCATGGCTGACGTACAACCACCACCCAAATCAAGATACAGAACAGTCCATCACTCCAGAAGATTCCCTCATGGTCCCTTTCAGGTAATCTACCCTTCAACCTACTTTAGACCACAATTCTGACTTTTATTGCCATAAATTAGTTTTGAGCTCCAAATAAATGGTACTACAGAGAATATTCTTTTGTTTGTGGCTTCTTTTGTACAACTTGATATTCTTGAAATGTTCATCCATGTTACTGCAGAAGACACTATTTTAAAATCATGGTGTTTTCCTATAAATACATTATCCGTGTTCTTGTATGGATCTTTGATCCATGGCTGGAATAGAATCTACACTTTAAACCATAGTTCTCCTCCTTTGAAACTCCTCTTTCTTATTTATTTCCTCTAGTTGTTCAGTGTGTAATGTCGCCCATACCACACACAGAACATAAGAGAAAGCCGGAGATTCTTTGATTCATATTATTTCTAAATTTCAGACCTCATATTTTATCAAAATAGGAATTGAGTAGGGCAAAAATCATGGAATATCATCAGAAGCTGTTCCCCATTTGATTTCTCTTCATGGTGTGTGTGTGTGTGTGTGTGTGTGTGTGTGTGTGTGTTGTGAATCTCTGAATATGGTTACAGCAAAGCCTGGCCACAAGATAGTATACACCAGCCAGACTCAGAGCTAAGAACAGCCTGAACTTGGTGCACCAGCTGGGAATGTTTTCCATGGCAACACCCCAGACTCATCATAAAGACATTAGAAGCCAGAGGCTAGAGAGGAAGGTCTAGAATGTCCAAGCAGAGGCTTTAGAGGCTGAATGTAGGAGCTCTCCAGGTAAACTGAGGAGTCTGATGGCCATGTTGCTGTATACTGTCACTAAGAATTGGTTTGAGACTTGATCATTTCATGGTGTTTTTAAGCCATTTATGCAAGGTTTTCCAAAAGAGCCATTTCCAACAGCTCCAGAACTGCTACTATTTTTACAAAGAAGGGAAATAATGGAATCTTGAACCAGTGGGCATTTTACATCATCTGTTTCCATTGAGAACTCACCCTCCTAAATTCTGATCAGCATTTATTTAAATGTATCAGTTGGGGTTAGGTGAAAATTGGGAATGGATTTCAGGAAAGAATTTCTGAGCACTTGTATTGACTGGGTTTTTATTATAAGCAGAGCTAAACTTTTGGGTTAAACTGAAATGCTACAGACCCAGCAAACAGCCCTCCCCTTCCAACCAGGACTAGCCTGAGCACCTGCACTGAGGGCTTGCCTCCCGTGGCTGCTCCCTGCCAGTGACCACGTGTGGCAGGGATGCTACAGCAGACCGACTCCAGGGAAACTTGGGAACTCCTTTGGCAGCCATCTTGGTGATGTACCCTCCCTGTGTTTGGCCAAAGAAGAGGTCCTCCTCCTCTACAGCAGTCTTGGCTGGGCTCCTGCAGAGGGGGAACTGTGAAGGGAGTGCTGCCTGACATGACATCCTTACCCAGGACATGCTGTCATCTCTTTCTTGTCCATGCCATCTCTGTGATACTCTGACCCATCTGGGCATTAGGGGAACCTGGGCTTGAAAACAACACTGGAGGTGGGAACAAAGGAAGAGCTGATGGATGTGAGAATCTGGACTGATGTCCTCAGTTGCTCTAGAATCAACCAGAAGACAAAGGGATGCTGTCTAGATACTATTCCTTGCAAATGAGTACCACAAAGGGCAATAAGAGAGTTTGCCAGCCAGGCCAGATTTCACCACCAGGCAGTAGACGCCACAGCAGCCCGAGAACAAGGGAGTAGAGATGAAAGATCTTTGCCTTTCCACATTTCTACCTCCTCTGCTTAGCCAACTATTGAAAATCTCCCTGGAAGTAGCGGAACAAAGATCCTAAAGCAAAGATCTCCTACTCACAAAGGATCACTGAGTCATTAGGTCCTAAGAATGTGGTCAGAATCAAAGTGAGGATAAAGAAGGCTGCTTTCTTTCATGGTGGGCTACTTCCACCAGAGCCGGTCATTCTGAGTCCCTGGGATTCCTCTGGGGTTGGTTTGTTCCAATCTGGCAGGGAAATTTAGTTCCTTGTGCAATGGGTCCAGAGCCCGGGTCAGTCCAAGGCCTTGCTTGAGATAGTGAGAAGAGAGCCACGGGTAGGCCTGGCTTTTGAATCCAACAATCTAGATTATACTCTGGGGACTGGGCCAAGTCATATTAGCATCTGCAAAGTGGACTAGAAAGGGGTGGATGATATTTTCCAGGGTTCATGCTTGGGTTCAGCACCATCAGGCTTTGCTGGACTACCCAACTCTCTAAATTTTGAAGTCTCTCTGGTTGTATGAAGAGATCTTGTGTCCTGGACACAAGGCCATTACCTTCTTCTCTCACCTGGGGTTTCATCAGGCTGAATGTGCACGCATGGCAGACACTACAGAAGTGCGTCCAACAAAATGGCTGGTTTTACTTCACTTTACAAAACAAACAGGCATCTTTCATCACAATGACAAATTGGAAAAATGAGAAATTTCCAAACTTGGGGGATAGAGAAGGGGTACAGACAAGCCACAGCATTTTGACACGTGCTTGTTAAACCATCAGACTTTGAGATCAAAATTAAACTGTCGTTTGCACCCAGTTCACAAGGCAACCCTAAGCACTTAGAAACACATGGCTAATAGAAACTGGACACACTAAATTAGCTCCCAGATGCACAGTCTAAAATACCAGGCATACAATCGCCCCTTTGCCAAACCTAGGAAATAACAAGCCTTACTGGGGAAGATGGTCTCATTGCAATTCATCCTGCTCTTGAAATCTTTGCAGTGAATAAAGACTTGACATATCTAGATCTTTCCTCCACTCTGAGGAAAGAAGTTGTTCCTAATGCTAAGACCCCTGATGGGGTCCTCTGAGGTTGCTCTATTATGGGCCATGGGACATGAATTAATTATCTCACTTCTATTCTGGAAAAAAACTGCATGCATATGAATTCCACAGGTGCATGCTTTTTATTTAAAAAAAGTGGCAAGGGAAGTGGAGTTAGACCTTGGAACAATTTGTTCTATAGAACAGAGTGAATCATCTCCCATAATGAGCCGTTGCTGGCCAGAACTGCAGCAAATACTGAACAGTCCCGTTCATCAATTATTCAAGGGCCCTATGCCTACCAAGGACATTCATTAATGTATTGAGGACTGATTGTTTTTTTTCCCCTGTTACTCAGTGTCCATGCAAAGGATCTGGACTTGCTCACCATTCTGACTCAACAGTGGTGTGCATTTCCACTGAAGACAAGGGTTTAGTCAAGAAGAATTCTTACCAGAATTTTTCTCCCCCTGACTGCGGACACAATGCCACATGACGTGAAATCCTTTTTGGAGGACCAGGAAGCAGAGGAGGAGTGTGCTCTGTAAAGCTAGGTTCCAGAAGTAGTTCTTGTCCAGTCAATAAGTCTATGTGCTAAGTCCTTGCCACTCAGTGTATAGTCTATGGCATGAACCCTTGGAGCTTGCTAGAAATGCGGATTCCCATTTCTACCCAAGACCTATTAGACCAGAATTTGTGTCTTAATGGCAGTTTGAGAAGCACTGTAGGAAGAGAGAGGGTACCGAATGCTGGAGATACTGGGTATCCTGGCCACTGCCTTTCCAGAGCTGTAGTGTGGAGGTGGGTGGAGGACTGATATGTTAAAGAGAATTCATCGCATGAGAGGAAGGCTATGGTAGAGGTTTGTACAAAGTCTTAGATATCAGAAGAGGCAGTGGTTAATTCCACCAGTGGTGATGGGAGCTCTACGAGGTGGTGGGTCACCAGGTGAAGAAGGTCACTTTGCTCCATCACTATTACCCCTTGCCTTAGGCCAGGCCTTCATTGTCTGTTACTTGGACTGCCTTAAGAGTCTCCTTGCCTCTAGTCTTTGGGGGCCCCTCAAAATCCACTTCCTAAACTGGTCCCTGAATCATCTAGCTAAGCACAGACCATCCCTCCTCTGTTTAAAGCAAAGTGCACACTCCTTAGTTGTCCCACAAGCCTTTTGTCTGGCACACACCCACACCTTTCTAGGGCCAACTGCTGCCATTCTCCAGCCTGCCTCCTGCCCAGCTCTGCAGAACTGCCATGAATTGCCTCATATCTTTCTGTTTTTGCCACTCTGCCTTTTTAGTGGCTGTTCCTTCTGCCAGGACTGCTTTTCCTCCATGTTTATTTCATGAACTCCTCTTCATCCTTCAAAGCCTTTTCCTGGCATTACATCCTCTGTGAAGCCTTTTATGAACTACTCCTGGAGAGCGTTAATAATTTCTCATTTTGCTCTACTTCTGTGTTTTGCAAATCTATTATTTTACCTATCAGATTCTATTGTTAGTATTTGCTAAATGGGAGTTTCACCTACAATGGTAGCTGTGAGATTATTCTTTAAAGGCAGGAAAGGTGTTAATCAGAATCCCAGGACTGGCATATAGAAGGCTCCTAGTATTGTTTTTTAGATTAAGTATATAATTTGGAAAACTCTTGAAAGCATGAACATGCTGGGCGTGTTGAGAGATCTTGAACTCTGAAAAAAAAAACAAAAAAAACAAACCCTGGTGTTATTTATAGCACTTACTGTTTGGATAGTTGCCAGGGGACAGGTAGGATATAGGTGTCAGGGCAGTAGGTAAAACGGGAAGCACTGAGACCTAAGCAGCTGCTTTCGTAGAAGCCTGGGTAAAGAAGGACTGACCAGGGCCTGATGTAGAACAAGAACTAGAAATTAAGATAAAGAGCCAAGGCTTATCTATCAGAAAAGTACCGTAAAAATGGGCTTAAACAGTGATCTTATTGTTCTGAGTGTTTATGCAAAGACCGATTTGTTATCAGAAGAGTTTGCTTTAGTAGAGCAGAGCTTTGGGAAGCGGAATCAACCTGAAGAAGGGTGGGTTTTGATTAGTGAATGAGAGAAAACATTTGTAAATTATATACCTGATGAGGGGTTAGTATCCAAGATATGAAAAGAACTTATGCAACTCAAAACCCCAAAAAACAAACAAACAAAAAAACAACCTCACAGTCCAATGAATAGATAAGGAAAATATGGCATATACATGCAATGTAATATTATGCAGCCATAAAAAAGGATGCGATCATGCTATTTAGATAACATAGATGGACCTAGAAGGTATTATGCTAAGTGAAGTAAATCAAACTGAGAAAGACAAATACCATGTAATTCCACTAGTAAGTGGAATCTAAAAAAATGAGTAAGCAAACAAAAAGCAGAATGAGACTTAAAAACAGAGAACAAGTTGATGGTTGCCAGAGGGGAGGGAATGGGGAGCTGGGCAACAGGGGTGAAGGGGAGAGGGAGGTACAGGCTTCCAGTCATGGGATGAATAAGTCACAGGAATAAAAGGCACAGCACAGGGAGTAAAGTCAGTGATATTATAATAGCAATGTGAGGGACAGATGGTAGTTACACTTGTGAACATGGCATAATGCATAAACTTGTGAGGTCACTAAGTTATACACCTGAAACTAATGTAACATTGTGTGTCAACTAACTATTCTAAAAGTCTGTAGAAAAATAAACAAATAAATAAATGTAACAAAAATCAAACCCAAAACAACCCAATTAAAAAATGGGCAGAGGACCTGAATAGACATTTTCCCAAAGATGACATACAGATGGCCAACAGACACATGAAAAGGTGCTCGACATCACTAATTTTCAGGGAAATGTAAATCAAAACCACAATGAGATATCACCTCACACCTGTCAGAATGGCTACTAAAAAAGCCAAGAATAACAAGCATCGGTGAGGATGTGGAGAAAAAGGAACTCTCGTGCACTGTTGGTGGGAACGTAAATTGGTGCAGCCACTGTGGAAAACAGTATGGAAGTTCCTCAAAAAATTAAGAATAGAACTACCATATGATCCAGTAATTCTACTATTAGGTATTTAACCAAAGAAAGTGAAAACATTAATTGGAAGAGATATACACGCTCCTATGTTTATTGCAGCACTGTTTACAAAAGCCAAGATATGGAAGCAGCCCAAGTGTTCATCTATAGATGAATGGATAAAGAAGAGGTGTTATATATATATATACACAAAGGAATATTACTCAGCCATAAAAAAGAATGAAATCTTGCCATTTGTGACAATGTGGATAGACTGGAGGTATTGTGCTAAGTGAAATAAGTCAGAGAAAGAAAAATACCGTATGATTTTACTTATATGTAGAATCCAACAAACAAACAGACTCTTACGTTCAGAGAATAAACTTGTTGTTGCCAGAGGGGAGGTGGGTTGAAGGATGGCTGAAATAGGTGAAGGGGATTAAGAGGTACAAATTTCCAGTTATAAAATAAATACGTCAAAGAGATGAAAAGTACAACATAGGGAACAGAGTCAATGATATTGTAATAGTGTTGTACGGTGACAGATGGTGACTACACTTACAGTAGTAAGCACTGACTAATGTACAGAATTGTCAAATCACTATGTTGTATGTGATATAACATTGCATGTCTACTATACTTCAATGATAAATGAAAAATAATTTTTAAAATGAGGTTAAATTCAAATTGTCTCAAAGATTTCTTAAGCTCCTAAGATTTAATGAAACTGTTCTAGTATACAATAGATGTTCAATACATACTTGGTGGATGAAATTGAAACACCGGAGTGTGATTCTTTGGATGAGAGAAAATCCTTTCCTACATTTACATATAGTGGATCAAATGAGATGTTCAGGGTCTTATTATCGTAAAACGTGTGCAGCAGAATCACCTTTAAAGGAATGTCCCTCACCAGTGGTCTGCTGGCAAAGGTTGAACAATGAGCTTTCCAGGGAAAAAGAAAGTATCACTCTATATATACATGTAAGTTTAGTATGAATTTTACAGATATAAAGGACGTGCAGTGTACAAGCTACAAATAATAATAAAATATACATTACTCTTTACTGTAAATTCCATGTAGCCAATTGATTCTCACAGAATGATTTAACTGATTTTTGCTGAACTCTTGTATCTGCAACCCAGCTACACTTGTAGGTGACCCATGATTTAACAAATGGAGCTGCCTCCCAGCCTTCTAACTCATTCCCCATACATTTACCTTCGTTACACTGATACGTAATCTAGTGTTAAACTACTTCTCATCTTTGCACAAGCTGTATCCATGACACCGAACCCTCTTTCAGCTTTGGCACGATGCATGCCACAACTTCACCTATTCATTAGTGATGTCAGCAATTTCTTTGCGGAATCAGACTGTGGTTTTGGAAAACTGGAAGAATATTTCCTCGATCTCTGTGTGTGTGCTATTCACAGAGCAATGTCTTTGGAATGACAACTTCTAAGTGTAATCTACACTCTCAACATTTTCTCTTTCTCGTTAAGTCCTCACAAACAATAAAATAATTGATTATGCCCTGAGTTAATAACATTTTTTTTATTTCCATGGTGTAAATAATCCCACCGTAACTGATTTGAAGCTAGCAGTGTAACATCACTGAACACGGAGCTGGTAAGAGAAGCATCGTGATACATCATTATATAGTGCCTCTACTACACTGTACAATAGACATAAATCACCCAAACAACACAGATAATAAGATGATTACATAGTGATATGTTTTGAATATTTATTCCTTATTTTTAATAAAATATATTTAATGTTAAGTTCATGTGATTTCATTTTTAATAATGGCTGTGTTGAGCAACCAGGTGTCCTTCTCTATTCCTATGTCCTAGAATCACCTCCCAGTGAAACTGCATGCATTTGAATCCTTCTCTGAGTTTCCTGGGGACCCCAAGCAAGAAACCTGGATTACTTATTTCCTGTGTTAAATCCTCTCTGTTTTAAGTCCTTTTGCGGTTTGTTTCCCTGGTTAGGCACCAAATGACACACCTGCACTCTGACCAGGACCCTCCATAGTCCACCTTTCGACCTTGTGGGGAAGGGAGAGGAGCCCTGCAAGGCCACTGTTTCTCAGCCCCAAAAGGAAGCCTGGAGCAAATTATGTAAATTGAGAACCTATTAAAGACAGCCAATCCCTATTATCACTATGTAAGATATCGTTAAATAGCTCTGCAAGGCTGATGGATGGCGTTAGAATCTAGCCTGCCTTGATTCTTTCACATACTGTTCGATGGTGATTTACTCTTCCAGAAGGCAAATCTTAATGCTTGTCTAACTCTTTTCTTTCTCATGATTAAGTATGCCCATTCTAGTTCTCTGGTACATGGGGGGCACCTGCCAAAGCGGGGAGGTGCAAGGAGCCTTCCAGTGGTTTTGCTCAGTGCTGGATTACTCAGTGGGTGGGCAACTCATGAGTTTATGGCACCAAACAAAGAGTGCTAGAGGGGAATCTATATGTGATTTCAAAACAAGCATTAGAGTAGTTATCATGAGAAACCCCCCCACAACTGCATTGTACTGCATTACGTTTGTTTTATGGCTTAGTACTGTGTTTGTTTTATACAACATCTGTGCATCCTGGTGCACGACCATCAGACAGATACACAGCGTGTGTGAATGATGCCCCCCTGGAGCTGTGTGGTGCATCTACGGGTTGGTCTCCATAGATTTCAACCTGGCCTTGGGTCTTTAATATACAGGGAGAGCAAAAATCAAGATAGAACCAGGGACTGCATGGCAACCTGACCCTGGAGGAGGTCAAAGGAAGCAGAATCTGAAAAAGAAACCAAGGTGTCTGTTTTAAAAGAATGCCTCCGGTCAAAGGGAAGCAGATTTGGTGAGCCATGTCCGGGAAAATCACCTGCTTGGGGTGCTAGCTCAGGGAGAGGCTAAGGAGGAGAAGGGGCCCTTGGCTCACATAACTAATTGCGGGCAGAAGGAAGAGAAAAATAGCATGATTAACATGTTTCTCTCCTTTCCTCGATTAAGATGACAGAAGCAGGCAATCTGCTGTTTGTACAGAAAGGCCACCAGGAAGGAGGGAAGAGAGCATCTGTTCTGAGAAACTGCTGTTTAAAAATGCAAGAAGTACACAAAGCAAAGGAGGAACTCTTCACAGGGCAGGCTACTGGCTTGGAAAACAGGAGGGAACGGGAGAGGCACCTGCTGAGAAAATCTCAGGCTGCCCTGAAACCCAGCAATGGGGCTCTGGGGACCGATGGACCCATGGAGCGCTGGCTTGTTTTTCCTTCAGGGCCGTGGCTCTTAGTGGCTGTCCCTGGCTCTGATGTCTAACTCAGGAACGCCCTTCCTAAGGAGAGAACACCACCCACCCCCACCTCTGTGGCCAGCTAGTCTCACCCTCAGTGACCAGGGCGGTCCATTTTTAGAATGAGTTACAACGTCCACCTCAATCCTCCGTTCTCTGCCCGAGGGGTGATGGTAATGATTTTTGACAAAAAAAAAAAAGAGTCTCCAATAGGATGAAGTCACTCTGAATCCCTCCAGTCGGAAAGGCCTGCAGATACCTAGATAAAGGAGGGACCTTATTCAAAGGGGCCAGGGAAAGGGCCTGTCAGCTGGACCAAACTGAGGCCCAGAAAGTGAAACTTGGCCTCTAAACCCTCCTTGTCTTGGGGGAATTAGTCAGGGGCAAAACAAGGTCCCCTTATCAGGCACCTCGGACTGCCTTTGATATTCAAATGAAAGGCTGTGGATCAGAATGGATGTAGGGGGACCGGAGGTTCTAGAGCTACTGTTCCAATGGTATGGTCGACCTCGGTTAATGTGTAAACCAGACTAGATTGTGAGCCTGCATGGACAGCGGCCATCTGTGCGTTTCCCCTGAGATGCGTTTGATGCTATTCTAGTAGTAAGGACTAAATCGTGATTTAAATTCATGAATACGTGGCCCTCAGGTCTTGCACCTCTCCCAGTTAAAGTCAACCAGCCTTGCAAATACAGAAAATTGAACAGTCTTCTTTCCCGAGTCTCAGAGGTCTTTTTCTCTCCTGTTCACCTGGTAGGAAGGATCATTTTCAAATCTATTTTCTCATAGTAAAGTGAGAGTAATACTAGGACCTTCTTTTAGGGATTTAAGGAGGTCAGGCATATAAAATAGCACAGCATGTAATGATTGTTGTTGTTGTTGTTGTTACATTATTTCTAAGAGGAAGACTGTTTTCTCTAGGAATTCTGTGAGCAAGACGGGAGCCCTCTGGCCCTCCCCCTTTGAAAGAGAAGAAGGCAACACACACACGTGGCTGGTGCAGAAGGAACCCAGTGGTAGCCATACTGATATTCCATTGGCTCCTGGCAACCATTCCTCAGTGACTAAGCATTTGCATTCCATAGCCTGTCTACAAATCCAGTGGTATCCAGAGACACATATCTTCCCTTCTCTTAGCACTATGGCCAAGCGTGGCCAATTCCTTGAGAAAAATACTGCCCGCAGCCCTGCGTTGGGTTTGGATGGGCACTCCCACTTACTTTTCAGTCCAGACAACTTCTTCTCAGGTTCCAGGCTGGGGAGATTATTAGCAAGAGTAAAGGAAAGACGGGTTGGTATACCGGTGCTCTGTGAAGCCACAGAGCCCACAGACTGCCCCGAGCTTCATCCCATTCATGAAGTTCAAGAGGCAAGTGGTCAGCCAGGATAAATTTGGTTTTATGACCTGCCTTGCAAGAAAGGCCTCTGCTGAATTACATTTGAACGCTGTGTCCCAGTCTATTAAAATCAAGGGTTAGTGTTATAATAGTCGCCTGAAGAATGTTTATGTGTCTTCTGTTAAAACCCTTGCAGAACACATTATTATTTAAAGATTTTATTTATTTATTTTTGAGAGAGAGAGAATGAGAGAGAGCAGGAGCAGGGAGAGGAGCAGAGGGAGAAGGAAAAGGAGGGGGGGAAAGAATCCCAAGCAGACTCCATGCGGGGCATGGAGCCCAACTTGGAGCTCAATCCCGTGACCCTGAGATCATGACCTGAGCCAAAACCAAGAGTTAGACGCTCAACTGACTGAGCTACCCAGGCACCCCAGAACACATTATTATTATTGCCATCATTGATGTCCTTAGTCCTAGCTCTTGTAACAATATCTTATGTTTGTAATGTATTCAGTGGAGGGCATCTTACTACAGATGAGTAAATGAGGTGATGAGGTGAAGTGTTCTGGGTGTCTGAACTCCCTATCTCACCATTGCTTCAGACCACACACTGGCTAGCATCCTGTTCCATATATCATGAGCCACACAATAAAGTCCTCTAAGAGTCAGGGCCAGAAAAAAGCTTGAATTGTCTGTGTCCTTGTAGTAGAAAATGTTTTCTCTTGGCTTTGGCCTGCCAAGGAGTTCAGAAGCAAATGGAAAAACCGACCACAACCATATCAGTGTAGGCTTTTGGAATTCAAACTTACCCATCTTTTTCTATTTCTTTTGATTTTCTGTTTCTATTTTAATGGTCTCATTGTGTGTGCCTTTTGTTTTATGCCATGGCAATGCTTTTGGAACATAAATGGACAATATAATTTAAGAAAGACAAATCAATCATCCACTGAAGTTTTACCCAGTAGGAAAAAGGGCCACAGAACTTTTCCTTAATTCCAGATGTTTTGTTGCTCTGCTCTCTAGGGAAAGATCTATTCAGAGTAGGGCTGCCAGATAAAATACAGGATGCACAGTTAAGTTTGAATTTTATATAAACAATGAATAATTTTTAGTATAAATATGTCCCCAAATTGCATACTAATTTCTTTTTTTTTTTTTTAAGATTTTATTTATTTATTCATGAGAGACAGAGAGAGAGAGAAGCAAAGGGAGAATCAGGGAGCCCGATGCGGAACTCGATCCCAGGACTCTGGGATCATGACCTGAGCTGAAGGCAGATGCTTAACCATCTGAGCCACCCAGGGACCCACTAATTTCTTATAATAAAAATTATTTGTTGTTCATCTGAAATTCAAATTTAACTAGATGTCCTGTATTTTATCAGCTAAATCTGGCAGCCCTAATTCAGAGTGATAAAGATCCTAGAAATGTAACTTTGCTTTTGCACTTAGGCATTAAGGATAAAGCTGCAAAATTAAAACAAGTTCATAGTAATAGCTTATAACCCTGAAGCTGAGTTGGATATCTTCAAAGTCAGATTTTCAACAACTGGCCTTTGGAAACATTTAGGTTCACTGTCCATGCCCAGAGATGGCATGCACTCTTGAGGCTACATCTAACTTTTTGGTACCCTTGAAGACCAGGTGGACCTGCCTATGGTTTCCCAGGAGCTGTTGACCAGTACTTGACTGGGTCAGCCTCTTCACCTCTACCAATACAAGTTTTGGTTAGTTTTCCCAACCTCTGATTTGGAATTTTTAAACTGCAAATCTCACTCCTACCTCCATGTAGAAGAACCGAATTCTTTCTCTGTCTCAGTAAAAAATGTTTGCCAGTCACTTCGGGGATCACTACAGGTATTTTATAGGAGCTCCCAGAGTTCTCTTATGTCTCCTCTCCAGGCCCCTCACTGTGGTCTGTAGCCCTCATTCATATGAGGGGTGTCTGCCTCCTGCAACATGGTCAGTAAGCAAAGGAGCATGGCTGGTGGCTGCCTCCATGGCTGGGCCCCCAAACCGGAGACCCCATGAGATGAGCTCACGGTCCCGCATTTTCTCTGGCCTCACCGCCCTGCTGTGCCCAGAGGGAAATGGAGAGGATCATCTTTCAGAACTCTGACCCACTGCTAACACAGGCCCAAAGCTGCCCTGCTTGGGCCTCCACAAGCCGCACAGTGCTTCACACCAACAGCTCCTTCTGCCTCTTCCTCATGTCCTCTCCACTGGGCTTGAAGGACCCATCTCTTGGGGCCTGGCAGGCAACAGACATCTCATGTCTGCTTCCTTTGCCCCAGAAAGCAGAGCTCAAAGCTCCCTCCCTATAACAGTAAAAGCCCTCGTGCAAATCAGCTTATGACATGGACTGGTCTTAAGCTTTTCCAATAGTTTGCTAGACATGCTTAAACTTAACTGAAATTCAATGGGGAGCAGACCTTAAAGCTCACACTGATCCTCTTGGCACAAACCATGCCTGACTGGGGGGTACCAGATGGCCTTAGAGAAGGTTGTGCTTGTGATCCTCATCATTTATATCCAGGTTTCAAGGACATTGGTACAAAAGGAGGACATCAGACTGCCTGTCAGATGCTATTTCCCCTTTCCCATGACGCTGCTCTTTGGGGGTCATGAAGTCCCAGATTTTTCAAGTTTCCCCCAACCAGCAGCCAACAACCAAAGCTGCCACAGGAATGATCTTGTGTCCAGCGACAAAGTGTCCCACTGAGTCAGAATGTGTGCTCCCCAGTGAAGACAAAGACAACCGGGGGCTAAAATGAGGCCTTTACAGGGCACTCTGTAATGATCTCTTTTTCCTCCCGTACTCTCCCGTTTCCTCTTGTACAGGTGCCAGATGATGGTGCTGTGGAACACTTGGGAATTCCATCTCCATGTGCCAGAGCTTCACATCTCAGCATGGGTGCTCTGGCCTGGCTTTGCCTTGCAGGTGTCCCTGAGTGTCTTTGCTCCATGTTAAATTCTGACCTAAAGGCCCTGAAAGGGATGCACATGATGCATTTGTCCTTCCTAAGGAAGGTGCCTCTCATTTTCTCAGTGTGGTTTACTCCAGTCAATCTGCAGCCTCAGTAATAATCCATATGCCCTAACAATGAGGTCAGAAGCCCCTTGAGAACATGTTCCCTCAAAAAGCAGATCCTGAATTAAGGATTTAGATGCAAGTAGTTTATTTAGAAAATGCTCCCAAGAAGCAGAGTGAGTGAGTGAGGAAGTGAGACAGGGAATGGAAGAGAGACAAGACAGGGAGGATTAACACCATTCCTGCTGTGGGTTCAAGAACTGGGCTCAGTTCTATTGGTGAGTCTTGGACAGTCTAAAAAGATCACAGCTCACATTGTCCCACCAAAGAGCAAGGAAGCTGAGGCACTATTCGCCCACTTTCTCCCCTCATGGGCAGAGGAATGCTCCTGAGCATGGACCAAGTATGCCATGGGCAGAGAACACCCTGAGGCATAGAGAAACTGGAAGGCATTGGCCTGGATGGCACCTGTCAGCAGGTAACTTCCAGGACAGGTAGACTATAATTGGGGCACAAACACCCTCTGCTGCATGTGGCTTCCTCCTTTCTGCCTCCTTAGCACCTGGACAGTGCCTGGCCCTTCACAGACGCTCAGGAAATGGTAGTTGGAGGAACAGATGAATGAATATCACATGTGCACAAATATGTTTTAATGGTTCAGCAAATGCTACTCAGTTGTCAAAAACCATTTGGGACTTTTTGACCAACTCAAATGTCAATGACAGTGGTTAGCAGTGGGCATATCATGATATCTATTTTCAGGGGCACCTGGGTGGCTCAGTCGGTTAAGCGTCTGCCTTCGGCTCAGGTCATGATCTCAGGATCCTGGGATCGAGCCCTGCATCGGGCTCCCTGCTCTGTGGGGAGCCTGCTTCTCCCTCTCCCTTTCCCTTTTCCTCTGTCTGCCATTCCCCTGCTCGTGAGAGCTTTCTCTCTTTCCATCAAATAAATAAATAAAATCTTAAAAAAAAAGAGAGAGACATCTGCTTTCAGTCTGAAGTCCTTGACAGGAGTAGATGGGAAGAATCACCAAGGTCATCAAATACAAAACCAAGAAGGGGAGCCTCCCTGTATCACACTTTGGAAATCCTCAAGTGTATATAAATAAGAGATATTATTATCACCTCTATTCCTGGATGTTTCTGGGGATAGGTGACTCAGCACCTAACTGGGCTGACGATCTCATTGTTATGTAGCTTTGCCAGTTAGACAAATCTTTTTATATTGAACCATAATTTCCTTCCTAATTGCTCATTGGTTTCTTCTACATCTACAGAAACCCAGTTTTGTATTTATTTAGGTATGTATGTATGTATGTATGTATGTCCAACACATATAGCCCCATTGGCATAATTTCAAAACAAACAACAGAACCTATGTTAGGAACGGATAGACAGATTGCATGCCAAGAGTGAAACTATGGTTGAACTGTGAGATTTGGGGAGAGGCAGAAGGTGTGAATACATAGGGGAAAGAGGAAGTTTGAGACTCTGGTGAACAGTCAAGGTGCAGGAATGAGGTGTCAGGACCCAACCTGCCCGAGCTTCTCCTCTGGCTGCATCCTAGACCCTGCCTTCATCCGAGAGTCACCTTCTCTGAATCCTAATCACCAGTCCCCTTTCTCCAGCTGTTTGATCTCTCGGAAGCCTTGAGCCTTTATTTACTACCATCACCTCTTGTGCGCCCACCCCTGCAAGGCCTCAGGGCACCACCCCTGCCTCTCTCCTATGCTGCCAGTAGCTCCGTCTTAAGTTCCGTCATGGGCCTGCGGTAAAGCTGCCCACGCTGCTCTCCTCACTCCCTCTCACCCACACCTATGCCTTCAACTACGACCCATGCTCTGACAACCCCCAAATCTAAATCTGTGCTTCAAACTTCCCTCTTCTCCGTGAGATGGGCCCACACATTTATAATTTCTAACTTACTATTTTTATTTAGATTCTCTGTTGGCCCCCACACTCAAAAGGTCCAACAATTCTTTCTCTCTTCCCACTCTCAACTTATTCATCATGCTGCACTTCCTATTTTGGAAAATGACACAACTATCCAAGCCTGAAACCTAGAGGTCCTTAGAGATTCCCTTTTCCACTCCATTGAGATCCAGCTGATTGTATTTACCACATATCTCTTGCATCTGTCTTATCTTTTCCATGTCCCATCATTGCCATTATTTAGTCATTGAACAACTTCCAAAAGATCTCCCTGCTACCATTATCTGCCACTTTTTCCCCCTTCTAGCCCCACCCTCTATGTGGCCATCAGAGTCATCTTCCTAAGCTGCAAATGTTCTCAGGTCTTCTTTGACATGGCACTTATAGGTCTTCAACCATGGGACCCTCCCTACCTCTCCAGCTATTTGTGAACACCTAAGGATCAATATTTTATCCGTTGAAATCAACTGACCAAAAAATATTTCTTGAACACCTCTACATGCTTAAGATTGTGTTAGGTCTGGTGGATGACAGAAAAGAAGTTTAGTACATGACCTTCAACTTCTAAGGGCTTTCAAAACTAACATATGGAAAGAATTACTACGTAATTAAGTGCTTAATTGTGTGGTATAGACTCCAAAAGCAATATGAAGTGTATTTCCAGGTTTTCTAAGTTTCATAAAAATCAACCAATAGGTGTACACACATAAATTATGCATGTGTAGTTCCCTGATAAAAAGTTTATAATACAAATTTGCCTTGGTAACACTAGTCACTTAAACTGTGAAGCGGGAAGGAGGTCACCTCCGTTAGGCAACAAGCCTTCATTAGTTTGAGGGCTTACTTCACAAAACTACTTATTTTATTGCAATAATCATCCTATTCTCATTTCAGTAGGAAGGAAAGTGGTCTGTGTAATTGAAACCAAAAATGGGCTATTGCTTACACTTCTTAGAGGGATATAAATCAGACAGAGTCAACATCAGGTCTAATAGGCAAGGTAAGGAAGAAAAACTGCTTATAACTGTGTTATGGATTGTATGTTTGTTTTCCCCCAAAATGCCTATGCTGCAGCCTAATCCCCAGTGTGATGGTATGTGGAGGTGTGGTAATTAGGTCATGAGGGTGGAGCCCACATTTATGGGATTAGTGTCCTTGTAAGAAGAGAGCATCTCAGGGGAGGACAGATCTACCGGCACCTTGATCCTGGACTTCCCAGTCTCCAGGACTGTGAGAAATAGATGTTTGTTATTTAGGCCACCCAGTCTATGGTATTTTTGTTACAGCACCCTGAAGTGATGAAGACAAACTCTTCAGCATAGCAACCTAAATCAATGTACTACCCAGCTTCAAAAGAAGGCAACCTAGCTCCAAGCAGAGAACCTCGCAAACAGATGGGCCCTCTCCGCAATCTAATAGTGGCCTAGCACTTTCATTATGAAGCCTGGGCAGGCTGGCCCATTATGATGTTCCCATCATGTCAAATTCCCATGCAGAACTCCACAGAGAGGCCATAAGCACCCAGATTTTCTGTCCTGAAAATAGATGGATGTGGCTTTGCAGAAACGAAACCAATTTAGATGAAACATGGTGCCCATTACTTTCCCTGTGAAAACTGTTCATCGGTGAGGTATCAGAAGTCCAGGGAAATTAAATCATCTCTTCTTGTTCTTGCTCATTAGCTTGTGTGGGTTTGAAACAAAGGAAACTGGTGCTAAAGGATTTAACTCATACTGGAGGGTTTTTCTGGAGTGGCCAGAGCTTTAGACTAGGAGCCAGGAAGCTTGAGCCCTGCTGCTGGCTCTGCTGTTAACTGACTATGTGTGCCTGCTAAGCCCCTTAACTTCTGGAGTCTCAGGCTCCTTATAAAGTCCTGCTGGCAATAAACACATTTTTTTAATGAAAACATCTCAGGAAGTTTGGGGCCCTAAAAAACGTAGGGTATCTGGGATTCCTACTGCAACCCTTTAAAGTGCCCCTGGGCTATTTATATCCAGGGCCATAATCCCTTCCTGACTTGCCTCTGTGCGGAGTTTACCATAATGTGAGCACCTGCTCACTTGTTCCATTGCCAAAATTAGGTTTTAAAAGGACCCATTGTATTAACACAGTGTCTTCAAGTTTTGGAAACACTTTCACAACACCATTTCATTCAGTCCTCACAATACCTCTGAAATAGGCAGAGCGAGTGTTATTCTTATTTCAGGGGTGAGGGAACTGAACTCTTGGTTCAGAATCCAGGAGCGCTTCACTTCCTTTGTCCTCTCCCAACTCCCCAGCCTCCCTCTGCTTTCCGAAGGCCCATATGTCAGTTTTTCTGGGCCTTCCGGGTTAGAGCCTAGAAACGGGTTGGTCTTCCCACCCGACCCTAAATACAAGTGTTCTCTCTTGCTCCTTTTAATCGGAGGTTTTCTATATAATTCTTTATATGGGAGGAAAAAAATAATCTCAGCCTTTCCCAAGCATATACTGCCTGCCTACTCTAGGCCAGATATTCTATATTCATCCTTCCTCCCTTCCTTTTAGTCTCCAGCACTACAAAAATAATTTATTCATTAAATATTCCTTGAGTTGCTACTTTTTGCAGGGCACCATTTAGATATTTAGTGGTGAAGATGGTGGGTACACGCAAGGTACTTGCACTTGGTGGGACAGCTATGTGAATTTGTAAGTGGTATGTCTGTTTTATGATTGTCCTGTGTTCCTCTCTATTTGCATTTTCAGTCTTAGGTTTTAAATGACACAAGGTTGGATCCTTGCATTGTGAACTCATCCCTCCTTGATATATGGAAAAGAGATATCTCAACTGGACGTTTTTACCTGCCTCAAAGATTTCCACTGATACCAAAAGTCAGGGGGCACCCGGGTGGCACAGTTGGTTAGGTGGCTGACTCTTGGTTTGGGCTGCGGTCCTCATCTCAGGGTCCTGGGACTGAGACCTGCATCGGGCTCTGCGCTCAGTGCAGAGTCTGCTTGGGAATTCTCTCTCCCTCTACCCCTCCCCCTCCTCTCTCTCTCTCTCAAATAAATAAATCTTAAAAAAAAAAGTCAGGACTGGTTGAAACATGAAAAGAAAACAAAAAGTTTTATCACACAAGAAATAGTTAAAGAAACAGTGGCAAAACCAAGATCATTTAAATTACTGAATGGTAAATGCTGTTTGGTCATTATTTATAAGACTCCAGAGACTCTCCTACACCTAGCTGCTGGGTTAAGAGAAATTTTCTACTAAGAACCAGCTGCATTTACAAAAGCTCATTTGTGCATCTGCTACATGAAGCCTGTAGTGAAGTATAAGTTCAAGACCTTGCTTAATTCATTAGTCGGTAACTTATTGATTCTGAAAGCTACAGACCCTGTGCCTTGTCATCATTTTCATAAAGCATTCCTCAGGGTAGTGTTCACTGTAAAATATCGAGCTTATTAAGAGTTTTGGGGCCTCTGATTAACTTTCCCAGCAAAAGCTATGTTAAGTAAATTAGGTACCAAATAAATCTAATATGATTGTGGGAAGTCTTTAGCTAAATTAAGATGCTGACAGCTCACATAACAAGATGCGAAGCAATGGTAATTAAGAAAAACAATCACCTATGCTGCTGAGAGGACAGGTCTGACCCCCCAGTGAAGTGACTCCCAAGGCATCTGTTTTCTAGAAGACAGATCTTGCTGTTTTGTTCTGCTGCAAAGGGGCGGGGGGGATTGATTGGGCAAGAGATCTCTTTCTTTATTCCGATATTCACTACATACTCTAATACAGAGAATTATGTGTGGGGGAATAATCTGGTTTGAGGCAGAAGGGCAGATTAGCAGAATTACTCAAACTCTCTTACATCCCTCAGTATGGCGCTCACAACTCCCTGCTCCCTGCTTTCCTCTGTTGAAGAGGCAAGAGAACTAAGAACTTCACCGCTTTAGGACTTCTTCACAGGTAGGAATGGCCAAGTGACCCAATTCTGGCCACTGAGATGTGAGTGGCAGTCACTGGACACAGGTTCTGGGGAAGATTTTCAAAAGGGACAGATGTGACTGGCATGCCCATTCTGCCTTTTGTCCCCTTATCCTTCTCCCTTCTTCCTGTATGGAATGTGACCAAGATGCCCACCTGGAGGTACAGCAGCTGTGTTTGAAGGATGGCAGGACAGGTAGCCAAAGGGGGCTTGGGGTGTCTATTCCTTGGGTGCTTTCTCACTTGAGAGAAGAATTCCCATCAGTTTAAGCCATATTCAGCAGGATTTTTGTTGTTTGCAGTCAAATGTAAGATTAATTTTAGGATTTTTCAGCTCAGATAATTCCTCAGCAGAGGAATTTGTTTCATTTCATCAACAGGTTTAGTAGAAGTAAAACAACAACAGTCTTGCATCCTTTGTGGTAACGATTTACATTAGGAATTTTCAGGCAGTGACAGGAACTTCTTCAGCGTCAGACCCGTGAATACAGACCCAGTGTGAGTGCTGTTCTCATCAGGCCCTTCAACCTCTCCATCTGGTGACAATCCTCTTCTTGGGAGATAACTCTCCATCAATTCCTGTGGACTTATTTAAGGAGCAGGATCATACTTTCCTACTGGCTTCTTGGAATGGTTCATCTGTGTTCAGTCTTTTGGGATCTAGCATTTAAACCTTTCCTGTTCTAAGGAAGGCTTGTATAAAAATAAGATGGGGGTTCCTGGGTTATATTGCTTTCACCCGCACCATACTTTGGTTCTTTCATATAATCCTGGAAAATGAAGCAATGACGACAAAGATAAGTTCAGACCTAAGTGAGAGGAGCAAAGGGAGAATGCAAGGTTGATAAACCTAACTCCTGTGGAATTTGATCTCCTAGGTCATAATCTGTTTGCCATGCCATTCCACACATACTCTGGACACTACTTGAGCAGTCAAGTATGAAGACAACAGTGGTCAGCTGGTGAAGTGAATTGTAGTATCTCCACATACTTCCTCTTTGTATTATGTGTCTACACAGAAAACTGTGATTCAGAGTCAACTTTTCTCTCTGCCAAGAACCTAGTTGTATACATTTCAGATTTCTTATACTTAATTATGGGGCATACTGGGGATTTGGTTTTATTTCTTCTTGAGATATGATTTGTTTCATTTCATCAACAAATATTTATTTGAACGCTGTATTAGTTATCTATTACTACATAACACAGTGCCCCAAAATGTAGTAGCCCAAAACAAAAATAAACATTTATTATTTCACACAGTGTTTGAGAGTCAGGAATTCAGGAGCCATTTAGCTTGGCGATTCTGGCATTCAGGAGCCATTTACCTTGGCGATTCTGGTTGTGGTCAAGATGTCAGTAGGGTTGCAGTCATCTGAAGGCTGGACCGAGGCCGGAGGATCCACATCCAGTACTGCTCACTCACACGGCTATTGGTAAGAGGCCTTACTTCTTCATGGACTGTTCCTAAGAGGCCTCAATAGTCAGCACTGTTCCTTCCCAGAATGATTCTCAATGGCCCCTGGCTCCACCCTCAGAGTCATCTTTCCTGTTCCATCATAGGTAACCTGTGTGGGCAGCTGCATAGTTTTCTCAGCTTGTTTCTTCCTGCAGAAGTTTGGGGATGTAGAGGCCACTTTTCCTTTTGTACTGTCTCTGCCCTTTATAATACAAGTTGGCCATATTTGGGGCAATACAATGTATGCGTCTGACAAAACTTTGTGGGTCTGTACTCTTATTGGGGTTCACTCCATTAGGTAAAAGTCATATCCACAAATTGCTCTAAGGTAAGCCCCCCTCTTCCTGAGCTTCTCTGGGCCTGCTAGGGGACACCATCCTCAGACTTCTTTGAAGCCGTACTGTTTGAATGAATAATTCTTGAAGCACAACCTTGGATCTTTCTGGATGAAGGATTTTATAGTCAATTCCTTGGCTTCATCTTTAGATCATGTTTTTCTGAGATTACTCAGAGAGTTTGCCAGAAGGGCAAACTGAGAAACTTTATAATACTTCTGGGGTCATTTTGTTTATCAGCCCTTCCTTTAGCTCTTTTCTCCCCTCTTACATTTTACTCTAAGCAGCAAGAAGAAACCAGGTGGCATCAACACTCTGACTGGAAATCTCCTCAGATAGATCAACCAGTTCACTAGGTATATTTTCTACTTTCTACTTGGTTGCTGAACATTTTGCCACTTCATAAGAAGAATCAACTTTCCTCTCATTTCTAATAACTTTTTCCTTATCTCCTTTAAGCCTCCCTTGCAGCCTCCTCAAAGGCTATTAAGCTTCTACTATCAGGTCCTTCAAGGCACTTCAGCCTTCTTTCCCAGTGTCTTCCATGTCCTTCCAACTTCTGCCTGCTTCCCAGTTCAAAAGCCACTCCCATGTTTTAGATTTTTATTATAGTAGCACTATTGCACTTTCAGGTACCAAAATCTGAATAAATTACTCATATAACAAATTACTCAAAAATGTAACATTTTAACACTAGAAACATATATTATCACACAGCTTCTGTGGGTTAGGAATTTGGTAATGGCTTAGTTGGGAGGTTCTGGCTCAGGTTCTCTCCCGATATTTCAGTCAAGATGTCAGTCAGGGCTTCAGTCACTGGAAGGCTTGATGAGCAGGAGGATCCATTTTCAAGATGGCTCACATGGCCATGGCAGGGTCCTCAGTCATAGGGCTGCTTGAGTGTTCTCATGACAGCCTTCTGCTAGAGTGAGTGATCCAAGAGAGAGCAAGACAAAGCTGAATGTTTTTTATGAACTAACCTCAAAAGTCACCAACTAATTTCTTCAATATCCTACTGGTGGTATAGGTCATTCCTATTCAATACAGAAAGAGACTATGCAAGGACACGAACACCAGAGGGTGAGGATCTTTGTGGTCGTCTTGGAGACTGACTGCGACAAACACTTACCAGGGCCAAGAAGGTTCTGTGCAGGGCCCAACTGGGGACAGAAGAAAAGAGTCCCATTCCTCTAGGAACTTAGACTAGAACTAGGGTGATTAGACACGTACACAAATAATGTGAAAAATATCATTGAATTATAGAACCAAATTGCTGGGAAAGGAAAAAGCACTCACTTGATGCATTTCTCTATTTATTTCTTCTACTAGTTTATAAGCGCCTGGCAGGACATCACTCATCTTTATTCCCCACAGGGCTGAGCTCAGGGCCTTGCTAATATAGGTGTTTAGTAAATATCTCCTGAGCAAAGAAAACCCTGCATCAAGCTCAAGAAAGACTGAAAAGTAAGAATAGGCCATTGATTAAATTTCAATTATTTTTATTTTCTACAAAATGATTTCAGGAGACAATTGGAATAAAATTGAGATTACAAGGTGTTAAGGAGGTGGTGAGAGTACATCAAGTTTGGCAATAAAAGGAAGGGTAGAGATGAGGTTTGGCTTGAGAGGAAGTGGCCAAAAGATTCTTTCCAAGTTTAAGGAAAATGTGAGTGTTTTTCTAGGCAAGAGAGGAGTCAGAAAGAGAAGAGAGAAAATAGAACTGAAGAAAAAAAATGTTGGTCACTGATGGAGCAGTGTCCTAGGAGGGATTCCCAAGCACAGATAGAGGACTAGACTTTGAAGAGAAAAAGGAACCTTTCTTCCTTTGATAAAGGTCAGAAGATCAAGAGTCACTTTCGAGTGAAGAAAAGGTAAGTTCTGTTATGTCATGTTGAATGGCTTTGATTGTTTTTCAGTGAAATTGGGGCAAGATCATTCTATAGGCTGAGGGGACCATGAAGAATGGGAGCTGGAGAACAGAGGAAGGTAAAAGAGCTGTTAGAAGGAATTTGAGAGGGAGTGACCCCAATACTCTGGGCTGACAGGGAAGAGGCAGCTGAGGTTGAAGGTAATCATCTGGGTCTGTGGGAGAACCAGCACACAGGGAGGCACGATGGCCTCTGGCTGCACTCAGCCGGCTGTGAGCAGGAAGACAGGAAATAGATGGACAATAACAGCCACCAGCACAACGGCCATGGTGGCGAATCTCAGGAGACCGGGGCCATCTGATTCCCATCCTGACTGACTGTTCACATTACATCGTGAGATTTCTTTCCCCTGAAAATCACTATGAACTCTGAGCTAAGAAGAAAGTGTGTGGTATATAATGAGGAAAATATGGAAAGAGTTTTAGATCTTTTTAACAATTCTTAACATGAACAATTTAAGATTTAATTACTGATTAGCACTGCTTCAGATCAAGTAAGTGATGTCAATATTCTCTTTAAAATTCAGCCCACAGGGAATAAACACTTAGTTTTCATGATCCTCCGTGGATAGGTCTTACAACCACCTACATAAAACCAACTGCACTTTATGGGAAATATTCTCAAGAGCTGGGGGACTGGGGATTAGAAGATTTGGGTTCATGCATCTGTGCCACTGTCTATGTGATGCTGAGCAAGTCACTGAAACACTCTGGGGCCCTTATCACTCATTTGTAAAATAGGAAACTGGATCGGGTGCTCTCTAATGCCTTTCAGCTCTACCATTTCATGGTTCTGTGCTTTCTAGTCCATCAAAAAACTGGATTTTCCTCTGTGAGTGCCATGCAAGCTGGACATGAGGGGTCTCATTTAGATAATCACTCATAAACACATCTGTCTGAGACTAGTAAACGTGTCCCATTTCCTTCAGTAGATGGCATTCAGCAGCTATATGATGACTGGCCTCATTTCTCACTAAAAAAAGTCCTTAATGGGGATTGTTTATTTCCCTTTCTAGTCAGCTGAGGATTTGGGGGAAAAGTGAGAAACACAGGCCTCTAGGACTCAGAACTTTCCCTTTCGGTTAATGGCATTTTCCTTCTTTCACACATGACCCCAAGTGAGGCCAATCGTTCACTTTTGGGGCACATAAATTCTTCCCAAAGGTTTCATAATTTTCCTATCCTTCTTGGCTAGGTACATGGTACCCCCAACCAGATCACTTAAAAAAAATCAGAGTTGCTTTCATGAAAAACCGTTTCTGATAGCTCCTCTTTGAATGATCACAATGTCTTCCACAACTGGTTTTCATGATCTATTTTGCTTTCAGGAGAAGTCACCTAGAGAGATGGGCTCCTTCTCCAATTTCTTTGCTGGAAGATTTCTGTAATCTTTCTTTATAATGTGGCAATTTAGGCACTGCCCCATCTAGCCTAAGTCATATTTGTCCTAACCTGATGTTCAATTCTCAGGGAAGATGAGAAATTAAAATTATTAGTCATCATGGGGAAGAATAATGTTATAAAACATTCCCACACTTAATAGTCATTCTTCCTTGCATCTATATAGCTTTACAGTCTTAAAAGTGCTTTTACAGATATTTTCTTTGAGTATCATTTGTGTTTCTTACACCCCCGTTATCTCTTTTGCTAAGAAACAGAGCCCAAAAGGGACACAAGAAGGAAGGCACAGCAGAATAGGAGACCAGCCCCAAGAGTGAGTGAAACACTGGACTTTGCGGCCTGGATTAAGTCCCGACTCTGTGTATCTTTGGGCAAGTCATGCCTACCCTCTGGGCCTGGATTTCCTCATCTGAAAATTGTGGCTATGAATGCCCACTCTACCCATACTTCCTGGAGGAGAGTTTAAAGGAAAGACCAGTTAATGGTATAGTATTGACCCCTGGAAAGAGCTACTATCCTGGCTGTCTTCCCTCCTCTCAAATCCTGGTATTCTGAGCTATGTGGACAGCCTGGAAGAAAATCAGGAGGCTCCTTTACTCCTAGAGACATCAGGATGACAGAATTCCCTGCTTCCTCTCTTTTGGGGCCTACCTTCCAAAGCACAAAGACACAGTCTTTTCCTCTCTCCTCCTGCTCTTGATCCCCCAGGAGGGCCAGTGTCTCTACCTTAAATCATAGTGCTGCCCCAGATTCCTTAGATCAGAGGACTCCCAGGTATGAAGCCTGGGCTCCACAATGGACCATGGCTTGCAAGCCCTGTGCTTTTCCTACTAATGCTTTACTCCTGCTGCTGTTTGTGCCAACTCTCTCAGGGTAGGAAGTCATTTAATTTCCTCCAAATCTTTTCTAGACTTAGAATATCTTCTTTTATAGCAAAGCATGGTGGAAAGCATTGGTGTTGGGAGTCAGAAAAATTTATATTTGTATCCTTGCTCCTCAGATGACTGGTTGGGCAAGTTAGTTAACCTCCCTGAGCCCTGGTTTTTCAGCCAGTGCAGACACAGCACAATGTGGAAGCTCAGATGCTGAGTGGGACTGTTTCTGTTGTCCCAGAATTGCAGCTAAACCAAACATGAGCATCACAGGCACTGGACACTCTGCATTCCAAGTACAATGAACAGCCAGCATCCTTAGGAGGAAAAGAGGGGACATCCTACCCCATCCATGGACTTGAAAGGATGTGGAAGTGGATCCCTGTGTGCACGTAAAGGAGCTCAGAGGAGGGTGGAGATTTAGGAGCTGTGCAGCTGCCAAGCGGCCTGTGGGTTACACAAGGGGATGCCCAACCCAGCAGAAGAACCACAGTGCATGCATGGGTTCCAATGGAGATGGAGCTGCCCTTGGAGAGGGGTTCAACAGCAGAGGGGTGGAGTGAAGCTGGACCCCACACTAAGAAAGCCTGGAGTACCTCCATCAGTAGAACACCCGTCAGCAGAGGCCATCAGAAGTAGGGAAATTTTGGCCCACTATCTGAAGAGTGGGGAAGGAGAAGTTCAAAGACAGAAAAAAAATTAAAAAAAAAAAAAAGGCAAAACAGTGTGAAGAGAACCTTGTATTTATTCTCATCCCATAGCTAAGGGCAGGAGAAGAGAAGAGATGAGACCAGAATGAAGTTTTAAAATAAGATTCATCTTAAATATCAAAATGAGATGGTTCCAATAACCGTAAGTGATAAGAGTGGTAGAGAAGCCAGCCAACAGATAATGATGGACCCACTACCCCGTGGGAAAGGAGGGTGTCAAGAGAGCCTATTTAGAAGTAATTAGGAAAACTTTTAAATTTCAAATGTTTATACCCCAAAGAGTTGAGGCCACTCCTCAGTAACCCGGTTATAGGAATAATTGGTAGTTTATTGTTTTTGTGGCTCTTAAATTCTTTCTAGCTGCTGCTTTCCCCACCCCTGAGAGATCCTCTTTTTAAAAATACTTTTTCAGGGATGCCTGGGTGGCTCAATCGGTTAAACGTCTGCCTTCAGCTCAGGTCATGATCCCGGAGTCCTAGGGTCAAGTCCCGCATGGGGCTCCCTGCTCAGTGGGAGTCTGCTTCTCCCACTCCCTGCTGCTCCCCCTGCTTGTACTCTCTCTCTGTCACAAATCAATCAATCAATCTTTAAAAAAAAAAAAACTATTTCATTAGCTGTTTCTTTCCAGTCTCTCTGCTCTTTTGTTTCAAAATGCCCCATCTTGCCTAATAAGCTCCATTTCTTTGCTCATCTTGATGAACATTTTAAACATTTATTTTGAAATCACTTTCAGATTAACCCAATATTTGCAGTTCTTTGGGTTTAATTTCTCCGATTTTTGCACCAGTTGATTATCTCTGAACAAACTGCATCTCCTTATTTGCTTTCAGCTCACCTGCAGTGGGAATTACCTTCTTCAAGTATCCTATGCTCTTCTGAGTTGTAGAGACAGCCCTTCAGCTCAGTTTTGAGATCACCTCTGACAGGGTGTTAAGAGGTCTACCTATTTCAAAACTCTGTGTGTGTTTCTGTGTGTCTGTCTGTCTCTCTATGTAGTACAAGAGTCTTGCCATACTGTTGCATGAAGAGCAGCCTAGAGGTTCTGATTTTTCAAGAATGACTCTTTCTCCAATAAGAGGGGTTGGCACTTGGGTCCAAAACAAGCCCTTAAACTGCAGACAAAGATTTCCCCAACTCCGAGCTTTGTTCAGGGAGTCAATTCAATTTCCCCACTTGTGCAGGACCTATGACCTCCATTCCTGTCTCCCTTTCCTGAGCACCCCAACCCCCAACTGGTAAGAAAAGCTGATGTTGAGTTTGCTTACCCCTGTTGGTCCCAAGACCCCAATTCTACTCAGCACCAAGGAGCCTCTCTTCATTTTTGGCACCTAGACCTTTCTCTCTGTTTCTGAACTTGACATAAATTGTTAACTTATCCAATATTTCCGTGTATTTGCTGGGAGGGAGCTGAATCCAAATGTTTCCCCTTTCTGTACTTGGAGATGGGAGCAAGCTTGGGAAAAGCTTTTTTTCTACAGACTTTTAGAATCTGGTAGCTTTAAGAGGGAATTGGTGCATAGATTATCAGCCGTAGTGACCCCATTGTGTTCCAGAATGGCTATGAAGTTAGTGTTGATGTATTTATTGTTAAATATTCTGAAAATCCCTGACAGAATCTGGAAGGATGGAAAGACAAGAAATTAAGAGCTGTTTTCAGCACTTGATTCAGAGAGTTGTAACCTGATTCTAAGGGTAATGGGCTAGTGCCTCTTGGCTTTAGGGAACTACCTCAGTTTTGGGACAAGATGTCCAGGCTGCAGCTGCTGGAGAAGGAACCCATGATCTGATGAAATAAGCATCTCACCCTAGCCTAGGAATAATCAGAATGAGAAAAAAAGCAGGAAAAATGCTTGTTGGTACGTATCTCAGAACTCCATTTTCTGTTTTAATCTATGAAAGAGATTAAAGAGATTGAGAAACTGAGTTCCGAGTTATTTGGGCCAGATAACTCTTTGTTGTGGTGAACTACTCTGCACTGTAGGCTGTTTAACAGTACGTCTGGCTTCTACTCAGTTGACACCACTAGTAATCCTTCAACCCCAGTTGCGATAACCAAAAAATGCTAGAGGCATTGCCAGATATCCCCAGGAATGGGGGGAGTCCCCCCCCCCACTTCACTGAGAATCTCTCATCTATGAGAACAAGGGATTGTCAGCCTTATCTAACTGGATCAATTAATCATTTGACAAAGATGTACTGAGAGGTTTTCAGGTAGTAGGCTCTGGCACACAAAATGAGTTCAGATCCTTGCATGAAAGTGTCCAAACATGGAGATTATAGTACAATGTCACATGGGCAGAGTGTCTGGGGACTGACTGAGGAGAACCTCAAAAAGGTGATTGAACTTGGCTGGACTTCACTCAACAAGGAGGATTGAGGGGTAGCCCAGAACCAAACATGCAAGGTGATAGAGGTAAGAGAGAGCAGTCTGTGTTCTGGAGACCCCAAAACATCAGCCTCTGATGTTTAAGAGAGACATTTCCTTTGAGAGTTCTCAATTTAGCAAACATCCTTTTAATACAGAGTTTTCTCCATAAAATTCATGAAAGTTTAAGACAAAGTTTCTGAGATATCTCTTTATATCCTTAGTGGATTCTACAAATGGGGGGCTAGGATGTAGGGTCTGTGCAGGGACGTACTTCATAGTCATAGCTCTGGAATCAGACACTCCTGAGTTCAGGCCCTCACTCTGCCTCTTACTAGTTGTGGGACTTTGACTCTCTCTTCCTTAGTCCTCTCAGCTGTGAAGTGCGGATGATAACAGCTCCGACCTCACAAGCTTGCTGTGACGATCAGGAGTGACTAGACACCTGTACTTAGCACAGCTCCTGCACACAGTAAACATTCATTAAAATCCTTGATTTTTTCCTCTTTCCTGGACCACTTCCATAAGCATATTCATATACCATTATATACTTAATTTTTTAAAAACCTGCAGACCCCACTATCCTATTGCTCTCCTTCTTTTTATAGAAAAACTCTTGAAAAGAACTGTCTATAGTCTCAATACCATCTCTTTTATTCTCTCTTGAAGCCCCTCCAATCAGGCTTTGGACCCCATCACTCTACCAAAATAGCTACAGTTGAGGTCACTAGCCTCACGACTTTAACATCACATCTGTATTTTGAAACTTCTACATTTCTATCTACCATCTAAACCTTCCCTCTAAACTCCAGACACATACATCTAACTGGCTATTCGGCATCTTTACTCGGATGTTTATGGAGCATCCCAACAGAACAGGTCTGAAAGAGAACTCCTGATTTTCCCCTCATTCTCCCCGAAAACTGCTCGCCTTGCAGCCTTCCCATTTTAGTTGACAGAAACGATATCTGCTGGTTGCTCAAGCCAAGAGCGTTGGAATCATCCTGGACTCTTCATTTTCTCTCACACCCCACATCCAATTTATTAGCAAATGCTATCAGTTTGACCTGCAAAATATATCCAAAATTTACCACTTCTCATCCTCTCCACTGCTCAGCACTCTGGTCCAAGCTACCACTATTGCCCATCTGGATTATTCTATTGTCTCCTTACTGGTCTCCCTGATTCCACCCTATCCTCCTGTGACGGTTACTTTGATGTGTCAACTTGGCTAGGCTATGGTGCCCAGTTGTTTGTGATCAAATACCAGTCTAGATATTGCTGTGAAGGCATTTTTAAAAAGATGTGATTAACATTTAAATCAGGAGACTTTAAGTAAAGCAGATTATCCTCCATAATGTGGGTGGGCCTTTTCCAATCAGTTGAAGGTCTTAAGAGCAAAGACAGAGGCTTCCTAAAGAAGAAAGAATATTGCCTCTAGACTACAATACTGAAATTCAACCTGAGTTTCCGCCTTTGGATTCAAGACTGCAGCATTACTTTTTCTCCCCACCCCCCAATTTTTTATTGTGGTAAAATGCATAAAACATAAAAATTACCATCTTAACCATTTTTAAGTGTGCAGTTTAGTGGTACTGAATATATTTACAACGTTGTACAGCTATCACCACCATAAAATCTCCATATATCTTTTCATCTTGCAAAACTGAAACTCTATAATCCATTAAACAATAATTCCCCATTCCTCACTTCTTCTAGTCCCTGGAAAACACCATTACACTTTCTACCTCTATGATTTTGACTACTCTAAGTATCTCATGTAAGTAGAGTCATACAGTATTTGTCCTTTTGGGACAAGCTTATTTCATTTAGTATAATATCCTCAAAGTTCCTCTATGTGGTAGCATGAGTCAGAACTTCTTTCCTTGTAAAGGGTGAATAGCATTCTGTTGAACGTATATACTACATTTCGCTTATCCATTCATCTGTTGATGGACACTTGGGTTGCTTCCACATTTTAAGTACTGTGAATAACACTGCTATGAATGTGAATGCACAAATACCCCTTTGAGACCCTGCTTTCTATTCTTTTAGGTATATACCCGGAAGTAGAATTCTAGATCATACAATAGTTCTATTTTTAATTGTTTGAGGAATCACTATATTGTTTTCCACAGTAGCTATATCATTTTACATTCCCATCAACAATGTACAAAGGTTCCAACTCTTATCAATACTTGTTATTTTCTGGGGTTTGTTTTTGGATAGTAGTCCTCCTAATGGGTGTGAAATGGTGCTGTCCAACAATATGGATTTTAAACTTGCCAGTCCTAACAATAGTGTGGGACAATTCTTTAAAATAAATCTCCCTCTCTTTCTCTCTCTCTATATACATACCCTATTGGTCTCTCTGGAGAACCCTAATATACCTCCTCACAATGGTTATCTACATACAGCAATAACAGGCAGCCCAGATCACCTGGGTCCTTTCAGGCCATTGTAAATACTTCGGCTTTTGCTCTGTTTGAAACGGGAGGCCACTGCAACATGTTTTTGATCAGAGGAGTGACAAACTGATTCTTATTTAAAGGAGCTGCCTGTTCCTCTAAGGTTGTCTCCTTCTACTCTCCCTTTCAAGCTGGATCAAGTTAAAGAGCATCACTGTAAAGATAAAGCAGGTAATATTATGTACATATGTGGACCATACAAAGACTGGAAATAAATTGCATGTCAGAAGCCTAACGGGAGTCAGAACTGGGAACTCGTAAGTTGAAGATGGAGGCTATTCTTTCTGTCTCTCAGGGGTTCATGATCTCTTTTCTCAGCTTCCCCTCCCCGCCCCATGTGTGTTCCCTTTTCCTTTACTTTCCTCTGCTTACTAATCTTGCACATGACCTCCAAATGGCTGACTCATGACCCAGGTCATCCAGCCACTCAACAAGTATTAAGTGAGTGCCCAATATGTGGCAGGCACTGACCTATGCCTTGTGGATGAAGCAGTGAAGAAAACCGACAGAAAAGGATGTCTTCCTAGAGCTTATGATCTAATCTTGGGTGGGGTAGAGGAAAAATATAAAACAAAACAGGATGAACATGCAAAGTATAACGTGTCATGATTAAAAGCGCCTCAGAGAAAACAGAGCAGGGAAGAAGAGAGAAAATTGGACGGTGTGACAGTAAACAAGGCAGTAAGAACAGGACTCATTGAGATGACTATAAGAAGAACCTGCAGGAAGGAAGGAAACAGGGTGAGTAGGATGGCTGAGGATGGTGAGAGGGAGGTCAGATCACTTTGGGTGGGCAGATTAGGAAGGGCCCTGGCTTTTATTTTGGGTGAGATGGGAAATTATTGGAGCGTTTTGAGCAGAGGAATTTCATGATCTGACTCACATTTTAACAGAATCATGCTGACTGCTTTGTTGCAGACAGTCTGTAAGGAGACAAGGGCAGAAGGGAGTCCATTTATTTTTTTTAAAGATTTTATTTATTTGATACAGAGAGAGATAGCGAGAGAGCATGAGTGGGGAGGAGAGGGAGAAGCAGGTTCCCCACCAAGCAGGGAGCCCGATGCAGGGCTCGATCCCAGGGCCCTGGGACCACGACCTGAGCCGAAGGCAGACGCTTACCTGACTGAACCACCCTGGCAGCCCTGAAGGGAGTCCATTTAAAAGGCAATTCTAATCATCTGGGGGGAGTGATGGGGTAGCCTGTGTAGAGCAAGGCAAAAGGGCCTACAGCGATCACCCAGCTGAATACAAACAGGCAATGCAAACAGGCTCATTAAGCGACCCACCTTCAGATAACCATAGGCCCTAACTGACTGATTACAACCAGGCACAGTTCCTAAGATTATCAAAAAAGGGAAAATTCCATACATCCCTCCCTCCGCCCTCCCTCTGCCCCTATAACTGTGGCCCCTCACCACCACCTTGTCACAGTCTCACCTCTGCTGTCCTGCCTGATGCTCCCAGGAGGTGTGTTCTGCCTTGATGAGTGAATTCCTTCACCGCCCATGGCATTGGTCCCCAATTTGATCGGGTCACCCCACATTTGGTGGCCCCTACAGGGACCCTCAGTTGGTCAGGGACTCACCCCGGATTCTCTGGGAATTTCTGGGGACTTTCCCTGGTGGACCGACCCCAGGACTCCTCGGGGAACGGATGACCTCCGGTGGAGGTTACTCCTCGGTTAGGATCGGAAGCCCCAGGGGGAACCAGCCAGACCGCCCTTTCCCCAGAAAGGGTGAGGGATTTCCCTTCTTGCCCTTCAGAGGGGCCCTTCCCTCCCTCTCCTTTCCCTTTTCGGCCCTTCGGCACTGCCCTAGTAGTTCTAGGACAACTGAAGATCTCTGGCCAGGGTGGCTCCCTGGTATGGTCTGAAGGTCTGAGGGCCAACAGGTTGGACTGTCCACACCTGTGAGCGTGAAAGACCCCTTTCCTCTCCTCTCCCACTCCATCTGCAGTTCATCTAGGGTGAATCTGCACACTTATGGACTTTCCTGATGCTGGCGGACTCTAAGCTACCTTGCTTCTTTGGGCCCCCTCCCCTTTTTCCTTTGTTCCTGTGGATCCAGCTGCCACCCTGATCTATGGGCAAAACATGTTTCTAGGCGTCTGAGTGGTGAGTCGTCCCCTCCTTTTTCTGATCCCGTGTGGCCACCCAGTGTCCGGCTTTCCCTGCTGCAGGGAATGCCCCAGCGGGGATTGCTATTGGCATGTTGTGACCCTCTCCTTGGTGGGATGCCCCACAAGTCAGTTTCCTCCCAGAAGGTCTGGTCCTTTTGCAGGTCAGTGGAATGCTCTGACTGAGGCTGCCATCATGAGTTGGAGCTCCGTTCCCTTTGGTGGGACATCCTTTTGGGAACTGGCAGCCAGTCTTTACCACTATGGGACAAACCCCTTCCTCCTTCAGACTCACCCTTGGGCTGTATTCTTAAGAACTGGAACAAATTTGACGCCCAAAGCCAGAGGAAAAACATCTCATCTTTTTATTTAATGTTTCCTGGCCTCAGTACAAACTCCCAGATCAAGAGGTATGGCTCCTCCTTGGAACCCTTTCTTATAATACTATTTTCCATCTTGACCTCTTTTTCTTTTTTAAAAAAGATTTATTTTATTTTATTTATTTATTTTATTTATTATTTTAAAAAAATATTTTATTTATTCATTTGAGAGAGAGAGTGTGAGAGAGATCACCAACGGGGAGGGCGGGGAGGGGCACAGGGAGAAGCAAACTCCCCGCTGATTGGGGAACCCCCCACTCCCCGTGCCGTGCCGGGATTCAATTCCAGGACCTCAGGATCACCATCAGAGCCAAAGGCCGACACTTAACTGATGGAGCCACCCAGGCACCCAGCTTGACCTCTTTTGCCAGAACTCCTCCATATGGTTGGAAGTCCCATATATGCAAACTTTCATGGCATTGTCTCCCAAGTCCCGACCTCCAAAAAAACTCCTCCAGAAAAACTGTAGAATGCCTCACACCTTGGACCAGGGTGGAAGCAGTGAGAGCCTCTTACTACTCTGGTATGGTCTAGAGTCAATTCTTTATAAAGGATTTCTGGAATGGATGGGGCAGAAACCAAAATATGATTTTAAAAAAATCATTAAAGTCCTCTTTTAATAATCCTACAGATTGTTGCCACACCATCCCTGAGCAGATAATCACCAAATTTGATCACTAAAGATTTACTCATCACCCATCTTGCCATCTCTCCTTGGGGTATTGGAAAGAACTTGCTCTAAATGGGGAAAGTAAATTTGAACAAAATTTGTTGAGTAAATTATTTAATTAGAATGAGCGTTTGCATATTTCACAGGCTTTTATCTCTAGTTTGAAATTAGTTGATAACTCCTTCCAGGAGACCTGTAGTCATCCTGTTGATATTTAACAGATCACAACTGCCCTGATGGGATACCAGAGAAAGATTAGGCTGCAAGGTATTAACCTCTCTCAGACCTCCCTATCTAGTTGATGCAAAGAGCCTGGAGGTAATTTTAAAACTTTTTTCCATCTTATCTGAAGAAGATAAATGAAATGAACTGAAATGCTGGAAAGCTTATTAAGATAGTTTAAGGATTATTTTAAGTGGAAAAGTAAGATATCCTCCAGGAATCTCACTATGGAGGACTCATTCACTCACTGAACTTGCTATGCCTCTTCCTTTTGTTCACAGTAGGGCCTCTAGGGACAGAGGGAGGATGAAGCCACACTGTCTTTGTGGCTCTCAAATGGGGAAAGTGAGGCTGCTTCTGCTTGGGGCCTTCTACGGAACAGAAGGACCCAGGCCCAGCCACGACTCCAGATGTCCCCGAAGCTTGCACCTGATTCCCAAAGTCACCCCCAATATGCCTTAGAGTTGGAAGTTTTGGAGGAGAAGAAGAACTGAAGAAGGGCTTGGGACCATGTGAGATGCAGCTTCATCATCCCGGGCACAGGCCAGTGATGGGCAGCACCCAGGCAGAAAATGGCATGTGCATCCTTTCCACGGTGCCCATAGTCCCATGCAGAATAAGACATCAGAAAGTTGCCTCCATGCTGCTGCTTCTCAGGCATGTGAATCTTAACATCCGGGGCCTAAATGGCCATGACAACTTTTCTTTTCCTTATTCATTAATGTATACTAGATTTAAAGAATCCGCATTCCTGTAGGAATCCAGGAAGCTGTACTCATTTTGAATAAAACAGAATATAGGTTGTAAAGGTATATAACTTCCCTGCTCTGAGCCTTGACCAAAAACTATTGTTCACCTGGACAAAACAAAGGCCCCGAGGTTCAGTGAGGAGATTCAGGATGTACCAGGGCTGTCATGGAGCAGAAGGCTGCCTGCCCTGTCTCTGGCTTCTTATGGCAGAGGAGCTATCAAGCCCAGCTCTGGTCTGGAAGGAAGGCTGGTTGGAGTGCCAGTTTCATCCCCAGTGACAGCTTGTGTACAGTGTGTGTAAAATGACTGTCAGCCAAGCCGAAAGGACTCTCTGGCCAGAGTGATGTGTACTACATGAAAGGGCGCCAAACCTAACGGCCTAAGATGACTATGAAAGGAGCACTGGAAAAAACTGGGCAATTTTTACCACAATTGATGGTGGCCTCCTGGTTTGAGTGAGACAAACAGAAAATGGGAGGGAGAACCCCAGGCCGGGTTCAGGCACTGTGGTCCCAGCTTCTCCTCTTGGAGTGAAAAGCCAGGCTGAGCCTCACAGGAGAAAGAGAGCTTGACTTTCTTCAAAGTGGCCTGCAGTGGGTTAGAGACAGCGGCTTTGTGACCACAGTAAGTATCCAGGATGCTCTTGAACTGATAATAAGGCTTGAAATAAAAGTATTTGTCTATCTGTCACCCCTGAGAGAGAGAGAGATTTCCTTTCCCTGAAGACACAGGATAAAGATACCTCGTGTTCTGGGGGCTATATTTTGAAAGGTGTCTGATCTGCTTTCTACTAGAAGGAGCTAGAATGTCCCAAGGCAGCTGTGGTTCCTGGGGCTTGAGAGAGCTTTTTGGCACCGTGTTAGAGCTCGAATCCTGAGGATAGAGCCAGAAAAGCCAGCAGCCCGAGACACATATGGGAGCAAGCTGGGGAGATCCAAATGATGGAGGAGGCAAAAGCAAAAATGTGTGAGCAGGAGGATGGGGCAGGTGCTGTGTTTTGCATGCCCCCACAAGCCCCACGAAGTGGGCAGAGAAATCTGGCTAGAAACTAGGGACCAAACAGTGGGCTCTTACTCTTCACACAAAAGGGTGAGGTGTTAAGAAGGAGCCTTACTGTCTTTATCCTCCCCTCAGGAAAGAGAGGCTATACCTTTTTTCTAAAGTCTGAGAAGTCCTCATACCGCAGCCTGTGCCAAAACAACCACCCCTTCCAAACACACACACACACACACACACACACACACACACACACACACACACACACCCCCCTCTGGGAGGGGAAGTAAAGAGCTTTCATGTTTTTAAGCCCCTTGAGGAAGTTTGAAGTAAATGGTCCCTCTGTGGGGGGGGGCAGTTAAGGGGGATAAAGGGTAGGTCCTGAGTCAGTGAGGTAGAAGTGGCTGGACCCAAAAGTTACTGCGGCCAAGGGAATTTCCCGAGTCTGGGAAGATGGAGTAGGGAGATGGAGGGTTGTGGCATCAGAAAGCAGAGTGGATTCGCACCTGATCATTGCATTCAGCCAATCCTCCTTCCCTCAGGGACGTGTCCGTATTGTTCCATACGAACTCTTTCTCTGACTTCTCACCCAGCATTCAGATTCCTCAATCCGAACTTAGTAAAATAGCCATGATCTCAGGAACACAGAGGCTGAAAAAACCTTTTGCAATCGACCCCTATGTCCTGACTACGCAAGTTCTATTTCTGTATCTATTCATCAACACCCAAGAAGATAGATTCCAGGGTTGACATAAAAGAAAGGCCCGGCAAAACCAAATCCTTACTGTTGAGCATCTTCCAAAGATCTCTTCCTCTTTTTGCCTTTGTACTACATATCTGTGTTTATGTGTCATCCAGAAGTATCCTATATTAAATTACGGATTTTGTTTCCCGCAATAATGCAAATGTCTAAAAGCCCACAGACTCTCAAACAACTAACTTCTATTTTCTTTCCACTAAGACAAATTTTACTCGATGTTGGTTTCAATCTTCATCATGAAACTGTCATCTTAGTTGAGTGGCTGAAGTGGAAAACTAAATGTTAGTTGATTTTCAAAATAAGGCTTCCACTCTGAGCTCCCATTGTTGACATGTGATCACATGCCTTGAGAAGTTAGACTCAAAAAGAAAATCCCTGCTCACTTGATTAACTCCAAATGATGATCTGTAGCCATAGTAACCTCCTAGACATCACTTTATGGCCACAAAACTTGGAGTAATTGTTTTTACATTCATTTATGAAGTCTAAACCTCTATTTGCATAAAGGATCTGGGGCAGCCCTTTGGAATATCAAGAAATATCTCTTGCCACCTCACACATACAAAAGTAGCTCACAGTAGTACTGATATGTTTTCATTTAAAATTATTTAAATGATTTTACCAAAAGCTAAAAAATTATATATTTTATACCTTTATATTATTTAAAAAATAATATTATTAATTTTGTATAATTATGTATACTTTTGTATATTGCTATGTTCCTGAATAATATAACCCTGTGGGACTTGAATTGAAATTCACCAATTTTGAACTACATTATCACAAACAAGCTAACCATACGGTTCTGTTATATGTAAAAGCCAGCCAGAAAACCCAAGGTCACAACTCCTTTCCATAGTGTTTCAGGGGTCAGCAGGTGTCACACTGGTTCTCAGTCATCAGCATCGTATACTGAGAAGAATCTTCTCAGCTCTCTTTTGACTTAGCTGGTTGCCATGTATTCCACTTTAAATGGAACTCCATCATTGCATACTTTATAAACCAACTATCTTTCTCACACCCTCTCCCAATTTTTTGGCTATCTTCCTCAAACTTACCATTATCCCAACTTTCTCTTTCTTTGTGATTATTTCTTTCTGAAGTTTTGTCAGTTTTCCACTGATAAAAGGTCATTTCCAAGGTCATTTAAAATCTGTGTATTAGTGACAATTCCCACTCTGCTGCAATGTTAAAGGCAGAAATTGTAATTCATTTTATATTGGCCTTTCTCAAACTACATTCCACAGAACACTAGGTTCCTCCAAATGTTTACACGTGTTCTGAAAAAAGATTGCATGGTTTATATGGTTTGTAAAATGCTGGTGATTATTACACACACTAGTGTTTTAAAGAAGTCCTAGAGCAAAGAAATTTGCCTAATTTGGATTAAGCCAGCATTTCCCAAATATATTTGCTGTAGTCCGACCCCCCCCCAAACCCCCTGCCATTACTTTCATGAAATACACTTTGGGACATAAATACTCATGGACCTTGCAGACTCCTGGAGCAGACAGTTATTATCCAGATGATATAGATGAAGGTCTCTTTGTAAATTGAGGTAATTACTCTTAAGACCCTGACTTAGGCTGGGGGTTGAAGAATATTTTCCCAACAATTTTATTCTTTTGCTGAGATCTGAGTGGTGCACAGGAGTTAGCTACCTGCTGGTGGGTTGAGGGGCCTTCTTCAGGACATGTAGTCCATCCTTCTGTCTTATTGGAAAGGCTCCTAGGTCAGCTCAAAAGATAGGGATTGGGAAAAGGTATTTCATTCTTTGTGACATATGGCCATTCATTTTAGTCTCTGGTAACACTGAGATTTCCTTAGAGAGAGAAAAGGAAGAACAGAGAAGGCACTAAAGCTTTCTGGGGAAACAAAAAGCCTCACAGAATTAGGAGACAGCTGGGATGTGGGAGGTGGTGGCTAGAGGGAATGAGGAGGGAGATGCCAAAGATAACACCGATTTTTATAACAGGACTTGGTTATTTTTACAAATGACTGTACAGATTTTTCAACTGTGGTCTATAAAACATAGATGTCACTTGTCAGTAGTTACAAGATACTGTGTAGTACAAACCTCAAGAGCTTAGTCTATTTCGCATCATACACTTGCTAATTGCTGAAATTATCCACCTTCACCCATGAATGGACTAAATTTAGTATTTAAAGGATTGAGACCAGGTGCAGGAGGCATTTACAATTAGGGATGCAATTATGGGTTTATTTAAAGACCAGAAAGTTGAGGCTTCTTTCTTTTTTTTTTTTAGATTTTTCAGGGGAGATGATCTGAACATTTTGCTCCCTCTGGCAGAGCATCAAATTTTGAGAAATCTTATATTCACCCACATCTAGGCTCCTCTAAATGCAATACAGTACAGTAAGCCAGACCTTAGTGCAACATTAAATAGATGATAGGACCTCATCAGGAGTGACATGAATCTTGATGATTGACCAACAGAGGACTATTTGTACATGATTTACTTTAACTGGTATCTCCTAGCCTGAGAGGTCAGATGGTCAGAAATCCAGGAATCCGGGGTGGGGTGTGGGGGCACAAACACCTGAGAGTACAAGTAGGATGCATTATCATGAAAGGATAGGGTCTCTAAGGGTTGAAGCTTAGGGGAGGGGCCAGAACCAAGAGCACTAGGAAGAGACTGGATTGCTCTCAAGCAGTGGCAAGGCTAATGAGCAATTTGAGATTTTAAACTGCCTTAATGGCGAGTGACCAGTGCCATGAGAATTCCTCACCTTGTAGCAAATCCAATACTACGAGATTGGCCCTGAGGGTTCAGGGAGCAGAGTCAGAACAGGGTACAGTGCTGTGGTGTCTTAGAAATGAACTCTTCTGGCCTGATTTTGATCTCTGGGTTGGTGGCCCTGTAAAGTTAACTCATGACAGTGAGCAGTGAAAACACAAAGTGGGAAGCTCGCTCTGGGGGAAACATCGCTTAATTTGTGGTTGAAGTTCAGAGAAATCTGTGATTTAACTGTCAATATAATGTGGTCTACAGGGAGCCTGGGAAATGTAGTTTGCATGGCCAGCAAAGCAGGAGAAGGCCAGGAAATAGAGGTGAGAGCAAAGAGGCAAAGGACCAGCGGAGGAGTTATGTGATCTCGCTGCTTGATGTCTCATAGGCCTCAGTTTTACAAATGGGGATATTATTCCTACCTCTCAGGTTTGTTGGGAAGATTAAATGACTTAACATATGTTTCAGTTGGGTTTTCTTGGTTGTAAGGAATAGTCTCACTCAAATAAGCTCAAGTAATTGGAGTGGCAAAAGGGAGACAGTTATAAAGATATCCATAAAACCAAGGAAAAAGAGGTCCAAGCGTGGGGCCAAGCTTCACAATCACCCAGGAGAAGCTAAACTAACAGCCCCCAGGAGGACCGGCTGGCACGACTGCACAGCTGGGTCTCCTGGAGCTAAAATGAGAAAGACCTTCAGAATCCGAAGCACTCCTAGGTCACTCAGTGGTGGGAGCTATAGAATATGCTTTCTTTTTCTGCATTAACAGGATCCCAGATCTCTCCATGGGTCTGGTTTCCTCATTTAGCCATCAGGTGGCATCTTTATCCCCCACTCTAAGCTTATCAGTTGTGATCCCAGAGTTTCTGTTTCCTCATGACTTTGGTCCATCTGAGCCCTTTTGCCCTCTCTCCACCTCAGGATCTTTCATCTTTAGTTCCCACTTACAATTTTTTACTTCTCCACATATTTCCCAATTTAATTTTATTGGAATAAGAATCTTAGAGGGCCACTTCTTATTCATTTGGTAGAACTCTTCTGTTTAGTTCCCCTCATAGGAGCCTTTGGGTAAGGTGAGCGGTTTGGACTGGTCAGCGGTTTGGGAGGGAGTAGGTCAAGGTGATATGGTACAGAATAGGGCTTCTTAGCACTGCCATTTTAGAATGGGCTGCAGATGGGTAACTTCAGGGGCCTACACTTCTGTCTCTACCTTCTCTGGAGTATTTTGGATTCCATAGCCCCACAGGAGCTAGAATTACTGGCCATCTCTGTTCACTTATGATTCAGTCCCCAATGGTCTCACTTCCCATCTTTTGTTTCTCTTCTTATTGTAATACATAGAGATATTTATCTTGTTTTGAAGATGGCCATTTTTTTATTTTCTTTTTTTTCTATTTTATATCACAGCAATGTCTTTGGGGCAGAACAAAGCCTCAAGATTTGAACCTACAACACCATTTTGACTAGAATTCATGCCAACAGTTTGTAAAATTTATGAGTAATACAAAGCTGGAAGTGATAAAAATGAAGTTCTTATGAGAAACTCTTTTAATAAAAATGGGCGGCCAAGTGAGGAGAAGACAAAAGAGATGAAGATATTCTTGTTCACAGACTGAGAGAACATGAATATGGTGATGCCACTGAAGGTACCTGGAAAACTAGTGTTGCAGGGAATGTAACTTTTGGAATAGACTGTTCTAGAGCTGAAGATGGCTCCTTATCTTAAAACAAATAACCCTCACAAAACTAAAACAAAAAGAAAAACTCATACACAATAACAATAAACCCAATAAACAACCCAAATGCTGGTATTGGTGAGTGGATGAGTTGCGTGATAAACAGAAAATGAGCTGGGAAAGAGACAACTGTAGAGACTGAGAGGAACATGAGTCACTTTGTCTTAAAATCATCAAAATCCTACTTGTCCCCCACATCAGCTCCCAGATGCACACAGGCCCCAAATCCCAAACCACTAACAAAAGCCAAGAATAAACCCAGGCAATATATGGAACCATGTGAAAAGGTGAACTGCCTGTGGGATTTGCTGCTGAGTGAACAGAGTTTCTAGGGAGAAAAGGACCACAGCAAGGGATTTCTTGGCACATCGCACTTTCTGCAGTAGAGGTGGACAGAAGGGAGGGAGAGGCAGAACTAACCGGCTCAGCTCTGTCGCCCACCATTTTGGAGTCCAGAGCAGTGCCCCCACCTGGCTGTGAGGGAGGACACAGTCTTTCCTCAACCTTCACATGGCCTGTCAGGCCTTACACCTATTGTTTTCTTCACCAAAGTATTTGGGGGCCCTCTTTCCTTCTGTAGTGGAAATAAGATAAAAGAGGACTGAAGATACTCTGGCCTTGGCGGTCTCAGGAGCAGAAAATCAAGGCTTTCTGAGGATGAGGATGTACACTGTGGGACATTCCATATGCCCCCTTCCATTCCCGCTGCCTGTCAGGCTTCTGGAGCAAACCCAGACAGATTAAGGAGAGAAGAAACTATCTTCAGGAATGGGCCACTCCCTAGTTGGAAATATTCTGGCTGGACCCACTGAATGGAGAAAGGAAAAGCTCATTTAGTGCTGCCAGAAAAGAAAGGTCTTGGCTGACATCTGTGGAGTTGTTCTTGTCTTCAGAGCAGACAAGATATTGGCTAGCTGCCTCCTGAACTACGGTACTGGGGCTGAAAAGTGGATCAGGCCCCATGTCAGAGGGGACAAGTCAAAGTGAGCCGAATTTAACTTGGAGGAGTGGAGGGCTAGCTCGGGAGTTAGGAGACCTGGGTCCTGAGACCCTCTCACAGTATGGCCTGGACTTCTTTTTCCTCTTCCACGAAAGGAAGGACTAAACAAGATTATTTTTAAAGTCCCTCCAACTTCAAAACTCACTCATACAGTAGGGGGAAGGTATGACGATACCTAGGGTATAGACAGTGGTTCAAGTGGAAGCTGAGGGAACATTCTAAGTTTAAAAATCAAAATGACAAAAATGGTTTAAAAAGAGAAGGATCTGACTTCTCTCAGAAAGATCAGGAGATTTTAGATCTCATCAAAGTTTTTTCTCTTTTCTCAGAAAAAAAAATGATAACTGAACTTTATTTTACTCATAATCCCTTCCAATGACTTCAATAGTTTATCAGCCTCTGTGTAGCTACTGGTTTTCACATTTAAGGTGGGAAATCTTCATTTAATGATCTTAAAAGTGTTGGTATGAAGCTCCTAATGGCCAAACTCTGGGAAATTACAGAGGTTGTGTCTAATGCTTTTTTCCTTTACTATTTATTCAGATCCATCCGCTTGCCTTTTCTTTCAGATAGAAGAGTCCAGAGCAAATGCCTCTTTAGATTGAAGATGTTAAATTCATACACTTTTATTGAATATTTGTTGAGAGCTGCTATGCGCTGAGAGCTAGCATTGAGGTAGATGCTGGTGAAAAAGGAGGAACAAGACAGATGTGAGCCCTGTGTTCCTATGGACATGTGTGCATGTGGAGGGGCCCAGCCTGGAAACAGGAAAGCAGGAAATCAGTTATGTAATTATGTCTTGTGATAAGAGCTGTGAAGTAGACCGAGGGCTGAGAGAGAGTAAATGGCAGGGTGATGGTGTGCGCGTCAAGGTGTTGGGGGTGAGGGGCGCTCTTTGAGTGTGTACTCAGAGAAGGTCTCTAGGCACAGGTAAACTCTCATGTGAAGTTTGGCAAGGGGAAGCAGCTGTTGCAAGGGGGCAGATCGGATCCCAGGTGGAAGAAATGTGCTGTGGCCTCTGGCAGGTGAGAGAGACTCATGTAAGGAAATGATGGAGCCCCTCAGTGGCTGGGGAGATGGGTGCACATCCTCTTCCCTACACACTAACATATGTGGAATCTTAATCTGTAAGATTTAGTTTAGCTATTGAAAAAATCTTCCTAAGTTCACATACATCCAGTGACAAGGGCTACGTAAGGTGAGTCTGGGACCCTCAGCAGGCCTGACCTGCAGCACAGAACGTGGCAGAAGTGGCTCAGTAAGTTGTCTCCTTCAGTATGAAGACCAACCAGGGATACTTATTTGCAGGGTTTGGGACTGGAAAAATCTCCACTTGTTTTTTTTAATCCTCCTACCAATCCAAGTCCAAAGAATGGGAAGTAGATTCAAATGATAATAGTTAACCTTTATTGAACTTAATCTGTGCCAGGCTCTTTCTAATTATTTTACATGTTTGTTTTAAGCCTTGCTTCATCTCTATAAAGTAAGAATTGTTGTTATCCCGGGTGCCTGGGTGGCTCAGTCGTTAAGCGTCTGCCTTCGGCTCAGGTCATGATCCCAGGGTCCTGGGATCGAGCCCCACATTGGGCTTCCTGCTCAGCGGGAAGCCTGCTTCTCCCTCTCCCACTCCCCCTGCTTGTGTTCCCTCCCTCGCTGTGTCTCTCTCTGTCAAATAAATAAATAATATATTTTGAAAAAAAAAAAAAAGAATTGTTGTTATCCCAATTTTATGCATAAAGACAGGCACAGAGGTACACAGGCTTACCCAAATTCCCATAGCTGTGAGAAGCCAGAATCTCTCTCTCTCTTTTTTAAAGACTTTATTTACGTATCTGTCAGTGAGAGACAGAGAGCACAAGCAGGGGGAGGGGCAGAGGGTGAAGGAGAAGCAGGCTCTCCAATGAGCAAGAAGTCCGACGTGGGGCTGGATCCCAGGACCCTGGGATCACGACCTGAGCTGAAGGCAGACACTTAACCGACCGAGCCACCGAGGTGTCCCAGAACTCAATCTCTTAACCAATAGGCCATACTGCTTGAGAGGTCAGTGTCATATAAGGACTTTAGCTGAAGTCCTTATATGACATAAGAAAGAAGGGTAGAGATTCTCTCTCTTTCTGGAGTTCTTTAAGAGAATGCCAATTTTCCATCTAAGAGTGAGACTTCTAGCCCCCATCATGTATACTAAATTAGAATTTTGAGGGTTGGAACTCAGAAATTTGCACTTTAATTGATTCTAAATGCAACCCACTAATGTTTCAATAGCACAGATGTGAGCCCTCACAGTATGGAGCCAAGAGGCCAGACTCTGAATTCCTCCAATATTAACTGCAACAGTAACAGTAACAATAACAACAACAACAACAATAATAATAGTACCATTTCTTGAGTGACTTCTCTGGGACAGACATTATATTAGGTGTTTGCACTGGAGCTTACACATTGGTGGTGGCTAAGAGACTGACATAAGTAAGTAAAATATAAAACATGATAGACAGTGCTACATTCTATGGAGGAAATTGAGGCAGGGAAAGTGTATGAGGCATGCCTGGGGACACTGGGATGCAGTAGTAAACAGCATTTCCAGGGAAGCCTTCACCACGAAGGGAATATTTCAGCAAAGGCTTGAAGGAGGTGAGAGAGTGGATCATGGGGGTTTCTGGGGGAAGAACTTTCCAGGGAGAATTTCAGCAAGTGAACAGTCCTTGAAGCAGGACTGTTTGAGTGGCCGTCATAGGTTGGGTAAGGAGGCATGATGATGGCAGTGCAGTCAGAGGGGCCACTGAGGCCCTTTTAGGCCACTGGACATCTTTCTTTGGCTTTTACTCTGAGTGAGAAAGGACACCACTGGAGGGTTCTGAGCTGAGAAATCATATGCCACAATTGATGTTTTCACAGGAACATTCCAGCTTGTTCATGGAGAGTAGACTATAGAAGGACAAGGCATGAGGTAGAGCAACAATTATGACTGCTGCAATGGTGCAATGAAGGAGGAAAGAAAAGTTTTATTCAACAGATATTGGATAGCTCATCAAAAATCTGAGAGGTCGGAGGGGAGCAAGATGGTGGAGGAGTAGGAGACCTGGATTTCGTCTGGTCTCAGGAATTCAGCTGGATAGGGATCAAAACATTCTGAACACCTACAAACTCAACAGGAGATCGAAGAAAAGAAGAGCAACAACTCTCTGAACAGAAAAGCGACCACTTTCTGGAAGGTAGGATGTACGGAGAAGTGAATCTGAGGCGATATTTGGGAGGATAGACGGTGGGGGAGGGGGCCTCCGTCAGCCACTTCTGGCAAGTGATAGAGCAGCTGAGCACAAAATCGGAACTTTTAGAAGTCTGCTCCACTGTGGGACATCGCTCCGATGGCTAAGCAGGGGGTGGAACCCTCGTGGGACAATGTGGTCTCAGGACCCTTGGGGTCACAGAAAGACCGGGGGTGCCTGAGTGCGGCAATCAGAGCAGGGAAGCTGGCCGCAGAGATGGAGCCGAGTCGCAGGCTCTCAGCTCGGGGTTGCCATAAACCGTGATCCAGGGCACAGTCGGGCCACTGCTCCTCCAGCAGGGACCCAACAAGCGGCAGATCCAGGGAGACTCCCCTTCCTCCCCTGGGAGGAGCAGCGCAGGAGCGCACCGCAGGGATCTGCTGGGTTTGGAGACTCCACACCCAGTCGGGTGCCAGAGATAGAAACGCGCGGTCACAGGCCGGGTGAGCACGGAGTGCGGCCGGAGACCAGGGAGATGGGAGTGACGGACTGCTTTTCTCTGGGGGCGCACTGAGGAGCGGGGCCCCGAGTTCTCGGCTCCTCCAGGCGGAGATTGGGAGGCCACCATTTTGACGCTCGTCCTCCAGCTGCATGGAAAGCTTGCAGGGAACAAAAGCTCCCGAGAGCAAACCCAAGCAGACTACTTAGCCCGGACGGGCAAGGGTGGGGCAATTCCACCTCCAGCAAAGACATTTGGGAACCATGGCAACAGGCCCCTCCCCCAGAAGATCAGCGAGAACAGCCAGCCAAGAACAACTTTACCGATCAATGAGAACGGCAGAACTCCAGCGCTAGGGGAATAATGCACATAGAATTCATGGCTTTTTTACCATGATTCTTTAGTCTTTCAAAGTTAATTTTTTTTTTGAATTTTTCTTTTTCCCTTTTTCAACCAACATCTTATCAATCCCTTTTTTAAAAAACATTTTTATTTTTCATTTTTAGAGTCATATTCTATCCCTTCATAGTAGTTACCCTTATTTTTGGCATATATATATAAGTTGTTCTCTCTTTAAAATTTTGAGGTAGTTTCTTCTAACAGATCAAAATATACCCTAAATCTCTAGTGTATGGTTTTGTTCTACTCTCCTGCCTGATCACATTCTCTCCCTTTTTTTTTTCTTTTAAATCTTCTTTTCTTTTTTCAAACAACTTCTTATCAATTCCTTTTATAAATTTTTTTTATAATTTTCATCTTTACAGTCATATTCCATCCCTTCATCATTTCAACCCTTATTTTTGTACATATATAAGTTTCTCTTTCTTTAAAATTTTGGGAGGCACTTTCTTCTAACAGACCAAAATACACCCAAAATCTAGTGTGTGGCACTCACTGATCTATGCACCAGCCTGATCATATTTGATCATATTCTGTTTTTTTTGTTTTGTTCTTCTTTTTTTTCTGTTTTTATCTTTTTCTTTTTTTTTCTTTTTCTTTTATCTTTCTTTCCCTTTCTTTTTCCCCCAGCTTCAGGTCTTTTCTGATTTGTTTAGAGTATATTTTCTGGATATGTTGTTACCCTGTTAGCATTTTGTTCTCTCATTAATCTATTCTCCTCTGGACAAAATGACAAGACAGAAAAAATCACCTCAACAAAAAGAACAAGAGGTAGTACCGACTGCCAGGGACCTACTCAATACAGACATTAGTACGATGTCGGATCTAGAGTTCAGAATCATGACTTTAAAGATACTAGCTGGGCTTGAAAAAAGCATGGAAGTTATTAGAGAAACGCTTTCTGGAGAAATAAAACAACTAAAATCTAACCAAGTTGAAATAAAAAAGGCTATTAATGAGGTGCAATCACAAATGGGGGTGCTAACAGCTAGGATAAATGAGGCAGAAGAAAGAATCAGTGATATAGAAGACCAAATGATGGAAAATAAAAAAGGTGAGAAAAAGAGAGATAAACAACTACTGGATCACGAGGGCAGAATTCAAGAGCTAAGCGATACCATAAGACGAAACAACATTAGAATAATTGGGATCCCAGAAGAAGAAGAAAGAGAGAGAGGGGCAGAAGGTATATTGGAGCAAATTACAGCAGAGAACTTCCCTAATTTGGGGAAGGAAACAGGCATCAAAATCCAGGAGGCACAGAGAACCCCTCTCAAAATCAATAAAAATAGGTCAACACCCCAACATCTAATAGTAAAACTTACGAGTCTCAGAGACAAAGAGAAAATCCTGAAAGCAGCTCAGGAGAAGAGATCTGTAACCTACAATGATAGAAACATTAGATTGGCAAATTCAATTCAAATGTTGTTTGAAAAAAGAAAAGAAGATTTAAAAGAAAAAAAAAGGGAGAGAATGTGATCAGGCAGGAGAGTAGAACAAAACCATACACTAGAGATTTAGGGTATATTTTGATCTGTTAGAAGAAACTACCTCAAAATTTTAAAGAGAGAACAACTTATATATATATGCCAAAAATAAGGGTAACTACTATGAAGGGATAGAATATGACTCTAAAAATGAAAAATAAAAATGTTTTTTAAAAAAGGGATTGATAAGATGTTGGTTGAAAAAGGGAAAAAGAAAAATTCAGAGGCCAGAAAGGACTGGCAGGATATATTCAGAGCACTAAACGAGAAAAATATGCAGCCAAGAATACTATATCCAGCTAGGCTGTCATTGAAAATAGAAGGAGAGATAAAAAGCTTCCAGGACAAACAAAAACTAAAGGAATTTGCAAACACGAAACCAAAACCCGCCCTACAAAAAATATTGAAAGCGGTCCTCTAAGCAAAGAGAGCGCCTAAAAGCAACACAGACCAGAAAGGAACACAGACAATATACAGTAACAGTCACCTTACAGACAATACAATGGCACTAAATTCATATCTTTCAATAGTTACCCTAAATGTAAATGGGCTAAATGCCCCAATCAAAAGACATAGGCTATCAGATTGGATTAAAAAACAAGACCCATCGATATGCTGTCTGCAAGAGACTCATTTTAGACCCAAAGACACCCGCAGATTGAAAGTGAGGGGGTGGAAAACCATTTACCATGCTAATGGACACCAAAAGAAAGCTGGGGTGGCAATCCTTACATCAGACAAAGTAGATTTTAAACCAAAGACTGTAATAAGAGATGAGGAAGGACACTATATCCTACTTAAAGGGTCTATCCAACAAGAAGATCTAACAATTGTAAATATCTATGCCCCTAACATGGGAGCAGCCAATTATATAAGGCAATTAATAACAAAAGCAAAGAAACACATTGACAACAATACAATAATTGTGGGGGACTTTAACACCCCCCTCACTGATATGGACAGATCATCTAAGCAAAAGATCAACAAGGAAATGAAGACTTCAAATTACACACTAGACCAAATGGACTTCACGGACATTTTCAGAACATTCCATCCCAAAGCAACGGAATACACATTCTCTAGTGCCCATGGAACATTCTCCAGAATTGATCACATCCTAGGTCATAAATCAGGTCTCAACCGGTACCAAAAGATTGGGATCATTCCCTGCCTATTTTCAGACCACAATGCTTTGAAACTAGAACTCAATCACAAGAGGAAAGTCTGAAAGAACTCAAATACATGGAGGCTAAAGAGCATACTACTAAAGAATGAATGGGTCAACCAGGAAATTAAAGAAGAATTGAAAGAATTCATGGAAACCAATGAAAATGAAAACACAACTGTTCAAAATCTTTGGGATGCAGCAAAGGCAGTCCTAAGAGGCAAGTATATAGCAATACAAGCCTTTCTCAAGAAACAAGAAAGGTCTCAAGTACACAACCTAACCCTACACCTAAAGGAGCTGGAGAAAGAACAGCAAATAAAGCCTAAATCCAGCAGGAGAAGAGAAATAAGAAAGATCAGAGCAGAAATCAATGAAATAGAAACCAAAAGAACAGCAGAACAGATCAACGAAACCAGGAGCTGGTTCTTTGAAAGAATTAACAAGATTGATAAACCCCTGGCCAGACTTATCAAAAAGAAAAGAGAAATGACCCAAATCAACAAAATCATGAATGAAAGAGGAGAGATCACAACCAACACCAAAGAAATACAATCATAAGAACATATTATGAGCAACTCTACGCCAGCAGATTAGATAACCTGGAAGAAATGGATGCATTCCTAGAGATATATCAACTACCAAAACTGAACCAGGAAGAAATAGAAAACCCGAACAGACCTATAACCACTAAGGAAATTGAAGCAGTCATCAAAAATCTCCCAAGAAACAAAAGCCCAGGGCCAGATGGCTTCCCAGGGGAATTCTACCAAACATTTAAAGAAGAATTAATACCTATTCTTCTAAAACTGTTCCAAAAAATAGAAATGGAAGAAAAACTTCCAAACTCGTTTTATGAGGCTACCATTACCTTGATCCCCAAATCAGACAAAGATCCCATCAAAAAGGAGAATTACAGACCAATATCCTTGTTGAACGTGGATGCAAAAATTCTCACCAAAATACTAGCCAATAGGATCCAACAGTACATTAAAAGGATTATTCACCATGACCAAGTGGGATTTATCCCTGGGCTGCAAGGTTGGTTCAACATCCGCAAATCAATCAACGTGATACATTAACAAAAGAAAGAACAAGAATCATATGATCCTCTCAACAGATGCAGAAAAAGCATTTGACAAAGTACAGCATCCTTTTTTGATCAAAACTCTTCAGAGTATAGGCATAAAGGGTACATACCTCAATATCATAAAAGCTATCTATGAAAAACCCACAGTGAATATCATTCTCAATGGGGAAAAACTGAGAGCTTTCCCCCTAAGGTCAGGAACACGGCAGGGATGTCCACTATCACCACTGCTATTCAACATAGTATTAGAAGTCCTAGCCACAGCAATCAGACAACAAAAAGAAATCAAAGGCATCCAAATTGGCAAAGAAGAAGTCAAACTCTCACTCTTTGCAGATGATATGATACTTTATGTGGAAAACCCAAAAGACTCCACCCCAAAACTGCTAGAACTCATACAGGAATTCAGTCAAGTGGCAGGATATAAAATCAATGCACAGAAATCAGTGGCATTCCTATACACCAACAACAAGACAGAAGAAAGAGAAATTAAGGAGTCAATCCCATTTACAATTGCATCCAAAACCATAAGATACCTGGGAATAAATCTAACCAAAGAGGCAAAGAGTCTGTACTCAGAAAACTATAAAATACTCATGAAAGAAATTGAGGAAGACATAAAGAAATGGAAAAACGTTCCATGCTCATGGATTGGAAGAACAAATATTGTGAAGATGTCAATGCTACCTAGAGCAATCTACACATTCAATGCAATCCCCATCAAAATCCACTTTTTTCAAAGAAATGGAACAAATAATCCTAAAATTTGTGTGGAACCAGAAAAGACCCCGCATAGCCAGAGGAATGTTGAAAAAGAAAAGCAGAGCTGGTGGCATCACAATTCCGGACTTCCAGCTCTATTACAAAGCTGTCATCATCAAGACAGCATGGTACTAGCATAAAAACAGACACATAGATCAATGGAGCAGAATAGAGAGCCTAGAAATGGACCCTCAACTCTATGGTCAACTAATCTTTGACAAAGCAGGAAAGAATGTCCAATGGGAAAAAGACAGTCTCTTCAACAAATGGTGTTGGGAAAATTGGACAGCCACATGCAGAAGAATGAAACTGGACCATTTCCTTACACCACACACAAAAATAGACTCAAAGTGGTTGAAAGACCTGAATGTGAGACAGGAGTCCATCCAAATCCTAAAGGAGAACACAGGCAGCAACCTCTCTGACCTCAGCTGCAGCAACTTCTTCCTAGAAACATCGCCAAAGGCAAGGGAAGCAAGGACGAAAATGAACTATTGGGACTTCATCAAGATAAAAAGCTTTTGCACAGCAAAAGAAACAGTCAACAAAACCAAAAGACAACCAATAGAATGGGAGAAGATACTTGCAAATGACATATCAGATAAAGGGCTAGTATCCAAAATCTATAAAGAACTTATCAAACTCGGGGCGCCTGGGTGGCTCAGTCATTAAGCATCTGCCTTCGGCTCAGGTCATGATCCCAGGGTCCCGGGATTGAGTCTCACATCGGGCTCCCTGCTCAGCAGGAAGCCTGCTTCTCCCTCTCCCACTCCCCCTGCTTGTGTTCCTGCTCTCGCTATCTCTCTCTCTGTCAAATAAATAAATAAAATCTTAAAAAAAAAAAAAAAGAACTTATCAAACTCAACACCAAAGAACAAATGATCCAATCAAGAAATGGGCAGAAGACATGAACAGACATTTTTGCAAAGAAGACATCCAAATGGCCAACAGACACATGAAAAAGTGCTCAACGTCGCTCGGCATCAGGGAAATCCAAATCAAAACCTCAATGAGAAACCAGCTCACACCAGTCAGAATGGCTAAAATTAACAAGTCAGGAAAGGACAGATGTTGGCGGGGATGCGGAGAAAGAGGAACCCTCCTACACTGTTGGTGGGAATGCAAGCTGGTGTAACCACTCTGGAAAACAGTATGGAGGTTCGTCAAAAAGTTGAAGATAGAGCTACCATATGATCCAACAATTGCCCTACTGGGTATTTACCCCAAAGATACAAATGTAGGGATCCGAAGGGGTACGTGCACCTTGATGTTTATAGCAGCAATGTCCACAATAGCCAAACTGTGGAAAGAGCCAAGATGTCCATCGACAGATGAATGGATAAAGAAGAGGTGGTATATATATACAATGGAATATTATGCAGCCATCAAAAGGAATGAGATCTTGCCATTTGCAACGACGTGGATGGAACTGGAGGGTGTTATGCTGAGCGAAATAAGTCAATCAGAGAAAGACATGTATCATATGACCTCACTGATATGAGGAATTCTTAATCGCAGGAAACAAACTGAGGGTTGCCGGATTGGGGGTTGGGGTAGGAGGGATGGGATGGCTGGGTGATAGACACTGGAGAGGGTATGTGCTATGGTGAGCGCTGTGAACTGTGCAAGACTTGAATCACAGATCTGTACCTCTGAAACAAATAATACATTATACGTTAAGAAAAAAAAAGAAGAAGAAGGTAGCAGGAGGGGAAGAATGAAGGGGGGGAAATCGGAGGGGGAGATGAACCATGAGAGACGATGAACTCTGAAAAACAAACTGAGGGTTCTAGAGGGGAGAGGGGTGGGAGAATGGGTTAGCCTGGTGATGGGTATTAAAGAGGGCACGTTCGGCATGGAGCACTGGGTGTTATGCACAAACAATGAATCATGGAACACTACATCAAAAACTAATGATGTAATGTATGGTGATTAACATAACAATAAAAAAATTAAAAAAAAAATCTGAGAGGTCGGAAAGCCAGCTCCCCCATAGTGTGGAACTGGCTCTCCACTGCCCTTCCACGGCCCGCATGCCTCTTCAGTGCTGTGCCTGCACCGCAATGCTGCTCCTGCTGGACCCATCTGCTAGAACCTCTGCCCAACGCCATCATGCATCCCTTCTGCTCACTGAGCTTCTGATTCTGTCTGGAGGTTACCTGTGATCAGTGAAGCCGGCATCAGGTATCTATGTCTCTGTCCCAGCTGCAAGGGCAGCAGGCAAAATGAGTATCCGACACTCCTAGCTTCTACAGTGGAAGTGGGTGATGCCCAAACACAGGACAGGGATTCAGAATAATTGGCCAAAAAGGAATGACAAGTGTCCAGCCCTGGTGGCTTCCTTCTGTTCCTTCCTTAGTCCTTGTGCTTCTGCCTAATTGTGCACCAAATGGCAGTATGGGGTGAGCCTTCCCGGCTTTTTCCACAATGGTGGTAGCAATAGAATGTCAGTGTTCTCATAGTTATCCACACTACAGCCTCACAATGCTCGTGAGTCAGCTACATAATGTGAGTCATGTTATGATGTTATTTCCATGCTGTTCCATCACTTGATAACATTTTACCTACTCCTTCATTGAAGGCATATTGATTCTCTCCTGCTCCTTTCTTATCACTGTAACTGACAGCTCAGGATGGTGACTAGATGGGGAAATTGAAAAGAGATGTGTCAGGGCATCAGGGAAAAGTAATAAACACCCTGGCATTCTCACGGTTTTCAATATTTTGACCTCAATCACTTGGTCATCAGATGACTCACGTTATTTAATGAATCCAACATGTGAGATAAATGGAATTTAGAATCTGCCATTCCTCACTCACCGTAGAGAGACTTGACAACCAGGCATTGTGCCACATTCCTTAAAGACCCCTTTCTCTCCTCCAGCCCATTTTCTGTTTACATTCAATATCAATAGGTACTGATGAGCTAAGAGGAATTTGCATGACTTTCAATCAAACCAGAAGCTGAAATGGCCCAAAAAGACTAATTTGTCTCCCCTACTGGCAAAATTACTCAAAAATTAATATTTGCCAATAGTTATTAGAGATTGAGAGTATATTTCTCTCTTCCCCTTTTATTTGATATTATGTTCTCAATTTTTACCGCTTGCTTATAGCTTTCGGTGTTGTTAGTAAAACCTTGAGGGGATTTTAGTAGGCACTTGCCCCAATAAAACAAACTGGGGAGCTGTTAAAAATGCCTACAGCTGGGCTCACTCAAGACCAAATTAATTAGACCCTCCAAGGACCAGTTACCCCACTCCCCCTTCATTCTAATGTGCATCCAGGGGCTGAGAAACCCTGGTTTAGACTGGATATTGAATCAAAGAACATCCAAGTGGTGGCTCAGCTGGTAACTGAACTTGACTCAGACTAGACATAGGAATATATCAGGTATAAAAATAGTGTAGGCTTTATGACAGGAAGGGATAAAGTACTAACTTGGGGCTGTGAGGGGGTAAAGTGGTGAGGTTGCAGGGAGAGCTGGTGTTTCCTTCCATGGTCATGCTGTTCTATTCCTGAAGAAGAACTGAAAAGCTGAATTTCACCCAAGGGTAGAATTAGCCTAAAATACAGGCAGATGACTGTGTCAAATAAATCAAACAAGATGGAAGAAAATGGGTCAGAGAGGGTGGGCTTTTCAGGGGCTAGAGGGAGACCTTCGGGGATGATAACAGAAAACTATCTCAGGTTGTGCAAGGCTTCGGGTTGCAAGGCAATGCTGCAGTGAAGGTGGCATCCTGAGAAGTCTAGCTCTCAGAAGCAGCAGTGGCAGAAGCTGTAATGAGGACCTGTAGGCCTGGGAGCAGTGGTATAGACGATGGGGCCTGTCCCGGCTGCTGAAGCAGGAGGATCTCCTGGGAGCACCTGGTGGTGTAATTTGGGAAGCCTTCCTGGCTTCACTGCCTCCAAACCCTATTCCCCAGCCTTCTAGAGATTGTGGTCCCTCAGCATTCCTTAATAATAAACGGCTGCTGTGTTGATGAAGCCTATGGGGTAAGTGCATGCTTACAGCGAAGAATCTGAACGATACATATACATTCTTATTTAATACTCATTCAACTCGACAAGACAGAAAATATTATTCCTACTTGACAGTGAGAATCAGAGAATTGACGAAGCTTGTCTAAGACCAGCCAGCCATTAAAGGGCAAGACTGAAGTCAAATTGCCATGTGAACGATCTCTGAGCCCATGTCCTTTCCTCTGTGTAGACCCTGGAAAGGAGCCACATATGCTGCACAGTAGAATTCTGAGTATCTTTTTTTTTTTTTTAAGATGTATGTATTTATTGAGAGAGAGCACATGTGCGCGTGCGTGCTTGCACTTGATGCATGGTGGGGGAGGGCAGAGGGAAAGGGAGAGAGAGCATCTCATGCAGATTTCCCCTGAGCATGGAGCCTGACATGGGGCTCGATCTTATGACCCTGAGATCATGACTTGAGCCAAAACCAAGAGTCGGACGCTTAACCCACTGAGCCACCCCAGCACCCCAAAGTTTGAGTGTCTTTGACTTGACTTCCTTCTCCTTCATGGTTCAGCTGAGGGAAATGACCTGGGGCTCAAGGTTGCCTAAAATGCGCTAATCAACATCTACTTGTTATTAAAGTTATTGAACAAACTGGGCTCTGACTGGATGCGTCTATGGGTTTGTGTTTTTGTACTTTATATTTTCCTAGCAAAAAGTCTTCTGAAAAATGTCTTGCTTTTCAGTGCTGAACTTAAGGAGAAGGGATTTTTCTTATACCCAGCCAGTATTAGAGAGGTTACATGTTATGACCCGGGGACCTGGTTCTAGAGGAGCTCGGGCAGGTAGTGAGTGTCCATGAGGAAAGAAGCCAGGGGTCACTGCTGGCTCCTCTTCATGATGACTGCCCACAGATGTTACCCACTCATGACCTCCAGAAACATGCATATAGACCCAAAACCACTGTAACCAGATCAGCTCTATCCAGTAAACTGACTCTATTTCTCTTTGGAAAGTCCCTGCATTTGAAAACTGGGAGGGACCTTAGAAATCTCATTTGGCACATGAGAACACCAGTCCAGAAGGACTTTTCTAAAGTCACCCACTTAGTAGCCGGTGAGGATCACTGCTTTGGGTTGAACATGACAGAAACTACAGAAGCACTTGATAAAAAAAGAAAGCTTAAGAAAAAAGAGCATATGGCTCTTTAGGTGTTTCACGATTTAACTGGGGACACATATTACCGAGATGAAAAATCGTGTGAACTGTTGAAAGTGCTGCAGCAATTAAGGGGTGGGGGATCCCAAGGAGGCAAGGTGGTCAGAAAAGGCTTCAGGGGAAGTAGAGGGGCTACCAGGAGAGCCCCAAGGCCAGCTCTGGGAGAAGAAGAACAGAGAGCAGCCAGCATCTCTCTCCTGGCCTGAGGAAGGGGCAGAGCCCCTCCCTCCTACCCCACCTCTGCCCGAAAGCCCTGGGTTCTGGAGCAAAGTTGGTTAAGCCAGGAAGATGATTCTACAGAGTGACCCCTCATTCTCCCAGGGAGTACATTCTCAGCCTCTGGGTGCGGAGTGGCTTAGGATCCCCCTCGGCTTCGCCTTTCCTTGCTCTCGACGTCCTCTCCTCCCCCACGCCCCCACCCTGATCACATTGCTGTTGCTTTAGCCTGGAGGATACCGCAGAAGGCCCAGAACATGCAGCCTTTTCCAGTTAACTGAGGCTGGGGATGGGGGCGGGTAGCAAGTAGAGAGCCGGCACTCCCCTCCCATGTCTCCCACGCTGCCTGCTCTTCTTTATCCCTGCCCTGCCTGGTCCCAAGTGCATGGAGGGCCGGGACTGCAGCCCTGCACACAGTTGGGTTTGCCTGGGCACTGCAGTCGGTCCTCTTAAGAAGCAGATCTTGCAACTGAAGGTGGCACTTTCAAATCCCAGTTTCATTATATATTTGTGTTTCCTGTCTACTGGACCCAGCTAACTGCTAGTCATGCTGCAAGGGTGGTGCGGGGGGAAGATGCATTCATCCTTATTCAATTTATTTATTCACAGTAGCTATGATATTGAAAGAATAGGCTCACAATATAAAATCCAGGAAAAGAACTATCCAAAGAATGGGAACAAAACAAGCAGGAAACACTGCTTGTTTTGTCCCAGAAAGCTGAAGGGGCATCATTCCCCTGCTTTGCTGCCTTGGCCTCCTCTGCGAGGCAGAAGGGCTGGAGCCTCTGCCTCCACTCCCCTTGCTCTCCAGTTTGCATGAGAAAATAGTCTCAGCCAGTTGGCCAAGTTTTGCTTGGTTTTGCATTTCAGAGCCCTCCCTTAGGACCCCAAGGCCCTTCTGGGATTGAAAGAAAGCTTTTTCCTCTGAAGTTTTCATTCATTCATTCATTCCACAAATACTTACTGAGTGACTAATATGTGCCAGGCATTGTTGTAATGAACAAACCTAATATATTTGCCTTCATAAGAATTTGCATTCTCGTGGAGGAAAGAGAAAATAAGGAACCTAATAAATAAGGGAATCACATCTTAGAAGGTGAGGTAACAATACAGATAAGTGGGTACGAGGGATCAGAGTGTGGTGGGTTCCAGTTTAACATAAGGTGGCCTGGGGAGCACCCCAGACGACCACACAATGGAAATCGGCCAAGTGGAAATTAGGCCAAGTGCAGATTAGTGCCTCTGTCCCGGGGCAGACTCTTAGGAGCACTTCTTTGTGTTCACAGATTTGCACAGAGTTGGAGACCCTTGCAGAGAGGCTTTTACTTCTAGAATAGGATGGGAGGTGAACCATAAATTATTCATATTTAAACATTTTAATTGATAACTGGAAGTGTGTACCTCTAATCCCCTTCATTTATTTCACCCATCCCCCCACCTACTTCTCTGGCAACTATCAGTTTGTTCTCTGTGCTTAAGAGTGTAATTTTTGGGCTGCCTGGCTGGCTCAGTCACTAAAGCATGCGTCTCTTGATCTCAGGGTCATGAATTTGAGCCCCATGATGGGTGTAGAGATTACTTTAAGAAAAAAGAGAGTTTAGTTTTCTTGTTTGTTCATTTGCTTTGTTTCTTAGATTCCACATGTAAGTGAAATCATATGGTATTTATCTTTCTCTAACTTATTTCACTTTGTATAATACCCTGTAGGGGGGGTATGTATATATATATATATATATATCTCATATCTTCTTTATCAATTCTTTATTGATGGACACATGAGCTTCCATTTCTTGACTAATTATTAGTATTGAAATTGAATCAGTAATCAATAAATTCCCAACAAACAAAATCTAGGACCAGATGGCTTCACAGAAGAATTCTACCAAACATTTAAAGAAGAATTAATACCTATTTTTCTCAAACTATTCCAAAAAATACAAGAGGAAGGAAGACTTCTAAATTAATTCTATGAGGCCAGCATTATCCCGATACCAAAACCAGACAAAGACACTACAAAAAAAAGAAAGAAAGAAAGAAAGAAACAAAGAAAGAAAGAAAACTATAGGCCAATATCCATGATTAACATAGATGCTGAAATCCTCAACAAAATGTTAGCAAACTACATACAACAATACATTAAAAAAAAAGATTCACCACGATCAAGGGGGATTTATTCCAGGGATACAAGGGTGGTTCAATATTTGCAAATCAATCAACGTGATACAGCACATTAACAAGAGAAAAGATAAAAACCATATGATCATCAATAGATACAGAAAAAGCATTTGACAAAATACAACATCTGTTGGTGATAAAAACCCTCAAAGTGGGTTTGGAGGGAACAGAAATTAAGAAAACAATCCCATTTACAACGGCACCAAAAAAGATAAAATACCTAGGAAAAAATTTAACCAAGGAGATGAAAGTCCTATAGTCTGAAAACTGTAAGACAATGATGAAAGCAACCGAAGATCACACAAACAAATGTAAAGATATACCATGCTCATGGATTGGAAGATGTAAAATGTCCATACTACTCAAAGCAATCTACAGATTCAATGCAATCCCTATCAAAAAACCAATTGCTCATTTTTTAATAGGACATTACAGCTCTGACTTCCCCAGCTTCCATGCCTAGCCTCTAAAAAGCTGGAAAAAGAGTTGTGATTTCTGATAAGAGGTAGGAAGTTAGGGGAGGGAAAAGATAAAAAAATACAAAGAGTTCTGTGCTGAGATAGACACAGGGGTTCCGAGGTTGGCTTGTGAGAAAGCTAGTGTAAGATGGTGGGTCCAGTTTTAGGGTAGGAAAAACCTCTATTTGGTGTGAAGTCAAGAAACACTTTTTAATAATCCTAAATTAGATTTTTCAGCTGGGTTGATAACAATTAACATTGCTAGTGTTTACTGAGTGCTTACTTTGTAACAGGCATTGTACATGGGTTTCAGAGGTGACCTCCTAGTCTCTGGTTTTTCTTCAACTAGAATGTGCTATAAGCTCCCTAAGAAAGAGAACTTGGTTCTATTCACTGTTGTGCCTGAACAAATTCCTGGCACATAAATGGTACTCACTGAATGGATGAATGGTTGCATGGAGAAGAGTTTCAAGGTGTTCCTACTGTGGGCCTTACAGTAAGATGCTAAGGAGGTTTTAGGCCCTTCATAATTTTCAGAGTACAGCAAACATAATAATATTCCTCATTCTTCTTATTGCTAACCACTCTGCATATGACTCTAGGCCTCATTAGGGTTGGTGTTTCTTCTTTTTCCTGTGTTTACCACCTTCCCCTGCCCCATGGTGGATGAGTGGATAGAGGAAGAAAAAGGAGAGTGGAAAAGAAAACCTTATCTTGACATTCATGCATCACCTCATTTAGTTCTTATGACAACCTATTTTACAAAAGAGGAAACTGAGATTTAGAAAGGTTAGGTTGTTGCTGAGGTATCATGGCAAGTTAATGCCAAGGAGCTTCAGACTCTAGAGCTGTGCTTTTACCCTCTGTGCTGGCTGGTGGGACAAAAAATGCATGATCTCTATTTTCCATTGTTCCCATTTTCCTGCTCACCCCACCTCCAGGGATAGGGCAGTGTTTCGGGCAGGGGGAACTTTGCTCTTTGGGGGAATGTTTAAAAACATGCCAAATCCTTGGGGCACCTGGGTAGCTCAGTCAGTTAAGCGTCTGCCTTCGGCTCAGGTCGTGATCCCAGGGTCCTGGGATCGAGCCCCGTATTGGGCTCCCTGCTCAGCGGGAAGCCTGCTTCTCCCTCTCCCACTCCCCCTGCTTGTGTTCCCTCTCTCGCTGTCTCTCTCTGTCAAATAAATAAATAAAATCTAAAAAAAAAAAAAGCATGCCAAATCCTTTAACAATGAATTCAAAACAAGAGACCACGTTATTTTATTTCCTGGAACTGGGTTGAATTCATTATTGCTTACAGTTGGCTCATTGCTTGAGGACTACTGGGACAGAAAGATAATTTGGGGGCAGGGTTTAGGTTATCACTGCTTGGTCTGTTTACCTCCTTTGAGGTTGTCGAGGAACAAGGGTTCATTAGTGCCTGTTATGTACTCCATGCTAAGCAAGTCACTGAGCGAGGAGGACCAGAATGGATGAAAATAGCAGCAGAAATCCTCCTACCCAATTTGACTGCACTGATGGCTGGTAGTGATTGAGGAAAACATTTTTAAAAATGATACCACCTAAAAAGTTTTAAGTTTACAGATATAAGTAGATTAATATGTAAACACATGAGTACATATAAATATGTATACATGTAAATTCATTTGCCGTCTTTTCATGAAGGCTAAGACCTTTGCTTTGATTATGGACTGGCTCACTGAAGTTCTGTATTGTCTTTCTGGAAGAAATCACACTCATAGAGAATCCTCTACCATTTCCAGTTTTGATTTCTTTCAAGTGAATCAACAACTTTTTATTTATTTATTTATTTATTTTTAAAGATTTTATTTATTTTTTGACAGAGAGAGAGACAGCAAGAGAGGGAACACAAGCAGGGGGAGTGGGAGAGGGAGAAGCAGGCTCCCCACTGAGCCGGGAGCCCGATGCGGGGCTCAATCCCAGGACCCTGAGATCATGACCTGAGCCGAAGGCAGACGCTTAACGACTGAGCCACCCAGGTGCCCCGTGAATCAACAACTTAAAGACAATTTTTAAGCAAGCTGAGTGCAGAATACTTCTAGGTTTTTCAGGTATTTTCCCCTAGTCTTTTAGAACTGTCTTTATCACACCTAATTTGATAGTGAGGTTTTTGTATGTGTGAAATTCAACTTTATGAGTCTTTTCAAAGCATTCAAATTAGTTTTTGTAGAAACATTAATTTTTTTCTATTCATATGGTTTGAGGTTACCTATGAATTAATTATAAAATTATAATAAAAGCACTCCTGGTATAAACAGATAAGGGAACAGACGTGGCTGATCCTTGGCAAGCTGAGTGACATAGAAGTTGGAACTGAAGACTCCCTGATGATTTATAAGTAAGCAAGGCTAGGAAGAAGCAGTAATTATGATGAAGCAGATAAAGGGCTGACTGAGGCAAGGCTAAGGAGCCAGTATGCAGAGAGAAGCAGGGTCTGTGGGGATCCTGTGATCCAGAAAGAAGGAATAGCTAATTGCTTAAGTCATCTTACTTCCTGATAGCTTTCCAGTTCTAAATTGTGTTCTGACAACATGGATTTTTTCAGAAACTTCCTTTTTTCCCTAGGGTCCTGAGTGGGTGTTTGGCCTTTAAAGCCCAAAAGATGGAAGTACAACGGGGACCCTTACTGAATACTGTGTAGAGGCCCTCAGAAGACTGAGGTGTTTGGGGCAGGAGGCACCAACACCGAGGGCTTCAAGTCTGCTCTGCTCTTTCAGCTGCTGCTACTATTCCTTGGTTGTCTTCTGGGTTTCCCTAAGCCCCTTCTCCTCTCTCGTGGGGACTCTATTTCTTCCTGAATAATCTTCATTTCTAGGCTTCGCTCTGGCTTCTCTTTTTTTGCCACTTGCTTCTCATTTTTCATCACTTTTCTCTACTCCTTCTGTTTTTCTCCCACCTAATTCTCCATGCCTGGCTTTTATTACCTTTAGAGGTCCTGCTCTCCTGGGCATGCTCTGTTGTCTGGGGGAAGAACTGGTTGCCTTGTGTCTTCTGTAAACTTCAAGGTTTGAATCTTTCCAGAGTGTTCACTCCCAGAGGCTTTTGGGGATATTTTCAGGTTTGCAGATATTGTGGAGAAAAGGGAATACCAGATGTCAGAATAATCTCAGTTGGCTCTTAACGCATTATTATTATTATTATTATTTGGCACAAAATCTTGCCTTTGGAGTCCACTGCTTATTTTAAAATTAGTTTGCATTCCATGAACTCAAAGACCAGTTGAGCTATAGGGGGCAAATGACCCAAGATGTTTGTTGTGCTAAATTTCAAGAGAAAGTCAACCCAAATTAAAAATTGACCTTAAGTAATGAACAGAATATTGTTAGATAATTAAGAACTGATGATACTGCTGATTCTAATACTATCTAGAAAACACCTGAACAGAGTATAAACAAGCAAAATAGAATAATTCAGAGGGAGAATTTTAAACATTCCAAATACCAGGTAAGCAAATATCCTAGCAGGGAATCTCTTATAGTCCATTTTCTTGAGAGACTGGAAAACCTATCCTTTGTCTAGTTTCTGGATTCCCATGGGTCTTTTATATCTGACATAAAGGTAAAACTAAGCATCACAGGTTGGCCTATTTAATAGCATGAGAAAATAAAGTGACCTAACATCTTTAAAATACCACTTTCTCCTCCACATGGTTTTAGAAAGAAAGTGCAGAGCAAATTGGTTCAGAGCTTAGCTTTCCATCTCCCCTTTCCCTTCTCTCACTTTAACAAAGTAGAAAAACAGACCTCTCACCCATCCTGGATCTTACTGTGGAGTACTATTATTCTGGAGTGTAAAAGATTTCTGGGCACCAAAAAACCCAAGAATGCATCCCTTCTGAGAGTCACATGAAAGCAAAGCAAAGAAAGCACTGGGAGGAAATATCAAAGTGTGGCTCTTTTTTTCACTCCAGGGAATAGGTCATAGTGAGATTCCACCCACCCATCCATGCATCCATCCATCCATCCATGTAGCTTAGAATTTAAATTTAGTTGTAATGTTTGCCAAGGAATAAGTATTAACAGGTTTATTTGAAATGATAAAAAAAAAAATGGAAAGCAACATCTGAATGAAAGTCTCATTTTGCTAATTGATTTTCAAGAGGACAGCTTTATGAAACATGTAACATGGTGGACATTTTCTATAAATTGTATGAACTAAGCTTGTAGTTTCAAAGTTTAAAAAAATTTAAACTCTTAAACAATTTAAAATATGGCAGAAATTTCATTTTTTGATTTATTTAAATGATAAAAATTTTAGATGCCAGCTTAAAAGTGTGTGATTATGTATGTGTTTTCCAAAAATATTTTACCCTGTGTAGCAGAACAAAAGGAAGAATACAATTGCTATAAAGAATAGTTAAGGGAGTGATGGGTTTTTGTTTCAAGATGATGAAGAGAGGTGGAAATTGTGGAGGGTGTGTAGGGGGAGGTTGTTCTCAAACAATTCATTGCAATTGAATAAATGTTGTAATTATTTACTTTGCGGAGGACAAGCTGCTAAGGGCAGACAGAATTGAGTACATGCTGATGACACTGCCATGTCCTTAAACCAGGTTAATTTCATTTAAAAAACATCTATGCCATACATCATTTTGGGAGGAAGTGGGTGCCTAATGAAATAAAAGTAGGGTATCATAACTCAAAAAATGTTGTGAATCTTAGGAGTGAACCGCCTTCCTGGTAACAAGGATCAGAGCAACAATGGGCAGTCTTGCATCAAAATTTTAAGATATGATATGGTTGGGGGCACCTGAGTGGCTAAGTCAGTTAAGTGTTGCCTTCAGCTGAGGTCATGATCCTGGGATCCTGGGATTGAGCCCCACGTCAGGCTCCACACTCAATGGGGAGTCTGTTTCTTACCCTTTCCCTCTCCCTCTGCCCCTTCCTCCGCTTGTGCTCTCTCTCCCTCAAATATATAAAAATCTTTAAAAGAATAAAATAAAATATGATATGGTATGTGCTAGACTGTTCATGGCAACATTATGCACATGGTCACAAACCAGACCACCCAAATGCCCTGTTCAGTAGAAGGAATATATAAATCCTGCATGTTTAAGCAACAGAATACTTTACAAGAACAAGTGCAAAAGTCACAAACCACAACTACACACAACATGGTTGGTTCTCACAAACCTACGTTTCAGTAACAAAAATGACATAAAAGAGTACGTACCATATAATTCTATTTTTTAAGCAAGTTCAGAAATAGGCAAAACAGACTGTCATAGTTAGTCAGTAGGGGTCATGGTTATATCTGAGGAGGCAGAGGCTAAAGGGGACATGAGGGGCTCCTGGGGGCTGATCATGCTCCATCTTAGGACCTGGATGTGTATAAACCTGACTGTAATAATTTGTGCAGTTGCATGGACATATGTTACACTTAAATATAATTTTAAAATAAAAAAGCAAAAAACAGCAGGAGTCTAGTGTTAAATTTGTCCTGGGCTAAATGATGGCCTTGCTGGTCTGGATAATTAGACCTAAAGCAGGAAATAGGAATAAAGATGCCTTGGATGGTGGGAAGCTGTTTTGCACAGTTTAGGACACTGGGGTGTGCGTTCAGAGTTCTGCTGTTGTAGCTTCTACTCCGTCAACAGCAAACCATGGTCCTTTTCCTTCTCCCCACCCCAACACAAGAGCTTTCAGACCTCTGGCTCTTATTTAAACTGTAAATCCCATACAATTTTTTTTTAAAGATTTTATTTATTTATTTGAGAGAGAGAATGAGAGAGAGAGAGAGAGAGCATGAGGGGGGAGGGTCAGAGGGAGAAGCAGACTCCCTGCCGAGCAGGGAGCCCGATGCGGGACTCGATCCGGGGACTCCAGGATCATGACCTGAGCCGAAGGCAGTCGCTTAACCAACTGAGCCACCCAGGCGCCCAATCCCATACAATTTGGAACAAATCTGCTGGTTCAGAGGCATGGTCATATTCCATTTCTACACACGTGTTTCCTCAGTTGTCTGTGGTACACACATCCATTCCCTTCACTTTCAGTCAAAACCCAAAGAAGCCACGAGACAGCGGGGCAGTAAGCTTCACCAGCTTAAGGGACCACAGGGATCTCTCCTATGAAGCCTAATGGGAGGGATTCAGGAATTTCAGCTTCTAGACACGTGGTGGGTGATGTTCAAGCATCACAGGCTGACTCCTCATGTGACTGGCAGGGCCAGGAAGGAGGGAGAAGCCTTTCCTGTGAGCCTCACAGGCTGGGTTACGAGGTACATGAGTGGAATGGCTTGGTGCATGCAACGTCGAGAATTCTTTTTTAGAAACGGTGGCGGGCAGATTCAGACCTCCGCTGCTTCACGGTTCTTTGAAAACATGAGAAATGGCCTTCCAGGTTTTCCAGAGGTGCGTGGCCAGACCCCGACTGGACGCCGGGCCGTTACATCAAAGCCCCAAGGCTCGGATGGCACATGGCCCCGGCCAGGCCAGCCTGTCTTTGGGCGGGTCAGCTGGCTTGCAGAAAACAACAGGCCTCAACGTGACAGTTCCCACATTCTGCAGACTTAAAAGGGAAATCCTCTGGCCTCTGACTGGGCTCCTGGGGCTCAGCCCTGGCCTTGCCTGAGGCTGCAGGAGGAAGAACAATAAGGAAAGGGGGCCTGTTGCTGTCACCGGCTCTTCGGGTGATCAGACATCTTCAGTCCTGCCAGAGTTCTGTAGCCTGAGCTTCCTTGGGCCTCCATGTCCCCTCACTGCCTCTGCTGACTGATGCCACAGAAACCTAGCCCAGTCTCTGCCTACTTCTCCCCACTCATCCTCACCTCACCCCCATCTACTTCCACTTTCTATCGCACATCCCGGCAGAGGGCTCCCTGACCCTCACAAGCACCCAACGTTTGCCCCCAATACTGCTACTCCTTTAAAAAAAAATCCATACCTATCCTTCTCTGCTCCATTCTCTCCTGCTCCTCTTTTGCTTTCTTAGACTCCCATTGTGATTTCCCTTCCCATTTCTACAAAGGCAGGGTACAGAGGAAGGCCAGCAGGGGGCCAAGGGCCCTAGAGCTGACTCAGGAGACAGATGAGTGTTTTGGGTTTTGCCACTGATGTGTGTGACCTCGGGCAAGTGGGACAGACTCTTCTCTCTGGGTGTGAGTTTTCTCATGTGTCCATGGGGTTGGGGGACCCATGCCAGAAATCTGTATGTTGTGCCAGAAGGGTTGCCATGGGGAATGCAAGGAAGAAGACTGTTCTGGCTCTTATAAACCTACTGAGTAACAGTCTCTTTGCGTTCTCATTCTCTCCTTCTCTCTCTCTCTCTCTCTGTCTCTTTCTCACACACACACAGGCACACACACACACACACACACACACACACACACACACCCCTAGAGACTGGATCAGAATTTTTCCTACTCTTGACTCACTTTAGTAGCTCTGTGCTGTCAGGTGTAACTCCACACCCCATTTTATTTATAATGGAGACATTAACTGAAGGCTGGTTTTCTTTTGCTGTCACGTATGTTCACCTAATTGCTGGATCCTCTTAGTAGGGAAATGGCCTTTGTCCTGACACATAGGCATACAAAGGACATGACAGCCTGATCTAGAGGGATGGGACAGACAAAGCAAATCAGAGATTTACAGGGCTGAGCCTGGCAGAACCAGAAATAGAAGTGCATTAGGGAAGAGCACTGGGTTCAATTTGAATTTTTGCAGAATCCACTTAACCTGCTTTCTACTTCCTTCCTTGTAACTTCTACTCACCTCTGTGCTCAAAGGGAGTGTCTTCTGATTAACCAAACCCAGATTCTTCCTATATTTGCACCTAAACCCTGAAATCACGTGAGCATGTTTTGATTACTCTCAAACATCAAGGTTTAATTAGAATAAATATTTCTCACTTTTGGAACAATTTATATGGAGGTAGGGTTTTGTTTGGGAGTGGGGGATGAATGTAAATGGGGACATCTATATAAATACTCAAAATCGAGACCAAAGGTGATCTCAAGTTTGTTCTGGACTCAAGACTGCAATATAACCTAAGGGTTAACTTTCTATCAGAATATGAAATATATTGTTTTCCATTAGGAAGAAGAAAAAAATAAATATATCTTAGTGCATGCTGTGTGCTAGGTACTTTATTTGGTGCTGACCATAAATCTCTAAGGAGATATTATTCTATTCTCTTCTGTAAGTGAAAAAAAGTGAAGAGGATAGAGCAATAGAGCCAAAACCAGAACTGCCACCCATACTTGGAAGCCATTGCTGCACTGGTCTCCTCAAACCACAGCTTTGCCATCTTCTTTTACCACATTTAATCTTTTTTTTTTTAAAGATTTTATTTTTTTATTTTTATTTATTTTTTTTAAAGATTTTATTTATTTATTTATTTGAGACAGAGAGAACGAGAGAGAGAGAGCACATGAGAGGGGGGAGGGGCAGAGGGAGAAGCAGACTCCCTGCCGAGCAGGGAGCCCGATGCGGGACTCGATCCCGGGACTCCAGGATCATGACCTGAGCCGAAGGCAGTCGCTTAACCGACTGAGCCACCCAGGCGCCCCGATGGTATCTTTTTTTAAGATTTTATTTACTTATTTGAGAGAGAGAGCATGAGCGGGGGAGGGGCAGAGGGAAAGGGAGAAGCAGACTCCCCACTGAGCAAGGACCCCAACACAGGACCTGACCCCAGGGCCCTGGGATCATGACCTGAGCCGAAGGCAGTCGCTTAACTGACTGAGCCACCCAGGCGCCCTACCACATTTAATCTTGTTTTAATTCTAATTTTAGTTACTTTTGCTTAATGCTTAAGAGTTTAGATACTGTCCCTAGCCCCGGACTCACCACTAAATCTCTACAAGCTTCAGTTTGCCCAGCTCTAAAATGGAGATAATTACACCTATCTCATAGGCTCTGTTTCCAAGATTGAATGAAGAAATACAGCAAAGATTTAGATAGTGCCTCTTGAAATATTGGCAATAACTCCATTATTCCTTTGTAATTTTTTTTTTTTGCTTTTGCTTTAAATCATGTGCCATTACTCTGAAACTTCATTGGCTTACCTCTTTTTTTAAAGCTTTACTGGGATATAATTTACATATAATAAAATGTGCCCACCAACAATGGGTCAGAAATTTGGTTGCTCCATAATCTTACCAATACATAGTATTTTCAGTATACTTCACTTTAGCCATTCTACAGGCTTGGTAGTTCTATCTCACTGTGATTTTAATTTGCTTTTTCTGATGATCAGTGATGTTGAGAATCTTCTCATGTGCTTATTTGCCATTCATATGTCTGTTTTTGTGAAGTGACTGCTCAAACCTGCCTATTTTTAATTGATTACTTGTCTTCTTCTTACTGAGTTGTAGGAGTTCTTTATATATTTTGGTCCTTCATCAGATATATGCATCATGAATATCTTCTCCCAGACTGTGACTTGTCTTTTCATTTTCTTAATGTTATTTTCCAAAGAAGGTAAAGTTTTAATTTTGATAAAGTCCAATTTAAAAAATTTTTCTTAGGGTTTGTGTTATATTTTGTGTTAAGATATCATAAAATATCTTAATTTTTATGCCGGCTACATGTCAAAATGATAATATCTTGCATATAGTAGGTTTAAAATACATTATTAAAATTAATTTCATTTTAACGTAGCAACTAGAAATTGTTAAATGACATATGTGGCCCACATTTGTGGCTTGCATTGTATTTCTATCGGACAACACTCGTCTAGATGACTCCAATCTCACTGCTGGAGCCATTTGGAAGCAGGTATTATCAGTTAGGATGCTTCAGTGTTCAGGTAACAGAAACCTCAGCTCAAAGTGGAATAAATAATAAAGAAATGTATTATCTTGCAGAGATAACAGAGGCTGGGAAATGCTAGGGTTGTTAATGATGTTCAATGGCATCCTTAGGCTTCATTCCTTCTCACCTTTCCACTCTACTCTCATCTGGCTCAGCTCAAGGTCAATATATAACTGTAGAAGTCCCAAAAGTTACATCCAGACATTTTTAATATCCAGAGTAAACAAAGAGGAGGATTCCTTTCTTATCTTTCTTATTAAGAGTGAGACAATCTTTCCCAGAGGTCTCCTATCCCACCTCTCCCCTTGCTCTCAGGATTAACTGGCCAGAATTGGGTCACAAAGTCCATGCTGAGCCACTCACTGGCGACATAACTGGATACTGAAAGACTTGGAGTAGTCTGGAGTGAGAGATCTGTCGGGGAGAGAAGAACCAGCACCACAACAGCAGGAAGGGCTCTTGTGGACCAAATAAGCCCCAGGGTTCTGGGACAATTCGGGCAGAGGGCACAGGGCCCCTACACATTCCTCTATCCCAACTGAGCTGCTTTAGTCTGAAATACAAATGAGATGTTATATTATGTTTCTATCCCAGGCTACGGAAGCTTAATAAATCATTTTACATAAAAAGACAAAGCAAATAAAATCCCACAGCTCAATGTGATAAAGTGGAGAGAGTACTGTATCCTAACCAGGGAACTTGGCTTTAATAATACCTTATTCTGGCACCTGCAAAGTCCCACTAACATGTCTGGGCTTCAGCTGGTCAGTCTTTCAAGTGAATGTCCAAAGACTGTGAGATGAGACAGTAAAGTAATCACAAGAGTATTTCTCTCTAATAATACAAGCACATAGAAATGGTGATACAAATGGAATAGAAAACATTAAAAAATAGATATCATACTAAAGAGTTCAGGACCCAATTCCAATGTGTGTGTGGGGGGGGTGGTGTTTCCATATACCACCAAGCAATTCTTGGGATACCAGCTAGCTGGGTGTCCTACAGTTCAACTCAGCTCTGACACAATTCACCTGAAGAAAGCGTCCGTTCCCACAGGGTAAGGACTGAGTCCCACAAGACTGTCCCCCAACCCCATTTCAGACACCAATTACAAGTCCAGACTGTCACCTATACTTCTGACCAAGCTGCTGTAGATCAGAGGTTCCCGTGACTCCCCACCACCTCAGGTTTAACTAATTTCCTAGAGTGGTTCACAGAACTCAGGACAACTAGTTCACTCACTCACTAGATTAGCAGTTTCGTATAAACAGATACAACTCAGGAACAGCCAGATGGAAAAGCAGCGCAGGGGAGGGTGTGGGGACAGGGGGCAGAGCTACCATGCCCTCTCCAGGGGCACATTCTCCCCAGTCTGGACTATTGGCTACTGATTCAGCCTCCAGCCCCTTTCCTCTCTCTGGGGCTGGAGTGGGACTGAAAGTTCTAAGGCTCTAATCATATGGTTAGCTCCCTTGGCAACCAGCTTCTGTCCTTAGGGGATATCCCCTTAGTTACCTCATTAACATAACAAAGGGCACATTTTTAGCTCTCATCACAGAGGAAATTCCAACAGAAACAGAAGAGTAAGACCAAATATATATGTATTTCTTATCATAAACTACAAAATCACACTGATTCAGAAACAGAAGGAAAAATCTCTTCTTAAAATCAAAAACAGCAAAGGTTTGGAAAGTTGGAGTCATGGGGCCTGTGGAAACTAGGTCCTGTCAGAGTTCCTTTGGAAATGGGGGCCAAGTGAACTCTGCATCATGGTGGACCAGGTTCTCTGAGTGAAGCAGGGTGCTGGGACAACACCTCCAACCAGGGAGCTGGGGCTGAAGTCGCTGTGTCTGACCTCTCAGCCATGGCTAGAAATGTCCCACCTGCAAAGAGACCCCCAGACTGGAACTGGGGTCTCTGTCGGCCTTCAGAGCCATCACACCACAGGACTCAGCCCTTACAGTCCAAGGACCCAAGGCTGCTCAGTTCCCAGGGAGCCCTAGGATGCACTCTCTCAAGGTCAATCCCAGGGATCTGGTTTTTAACTAGGCCTGAGGCCTCCAGATTCCTTTGTCCATATAATCCCTCCTCCTGCCCTCACTCCCCCCACCCCTTCACCACTACTTGAGCATGCAACTCTAAGTGTTTGTCTAGTTGTTTGTTTAGTAATTGTACACACAAGCGATATTCGTTCATTATAAGACACACACAAAAGAAATTTTAAAAGGATGGAAAAAATGTAGTAAAACATACTTCAAGGTTTTCTACTAATTAATGATGGTCCCATTCTATCAGGAGCTGGTATCAGTTGATATTACTTAAGGTTTTCCCTAATGACATAGGGTATAAATCTGTATTTCCAAAAGCCTTCTTGATCGTGTTTAGTATTTCTGGCAGGCTTCTTTGCAGATCTGATCAAATCATTATCATTGTTTTTACTTTGTAATATGGTTGAAGGAATGGGAAAAATGTCAGCTGTGCTGTTTTCTTGTTCTTTGCTTCACTTTCCACTATTAATATTCTACTCAATTTGTAATTTTTTTTGGCAGGAATCCTTTTAAGCCAAATGTCCAAATTATTAGTTGGGAACATACAAGCTATGTTAGGTTGCAACACACTGAAAGCCAATGAAGGAATGATGTTGGAAGGGTCACCCACTTCCCTGCAAGGAATTCCCAGTTTTCCCTCAGGGTAACTCCAGCTCTGTTTGTGAACTGTGACCACCTTGCATACGGACTAAGGGAGGGCATCCGTGTCATTAGGTCTATTGAGTGTTGATAAATCTAAATTTCTTATGGGGAGGTTAAATATAAATAGCTTTGGAAGTTCTGCCCCCTCTTCTTTAGAGACCCATGAGTTGCATTTTTCATTTGCTAACTCAAGGAAATGATCATTGAAGATTTTGGCAAGGGTTTGAACTGTCATTTAAAGGGGCACTTATTTCACCTTTAACTAAGGCCTCTCTACCCCTAAGATATGCCTTTCCCATATGCCACCTCAGATATCTTGCCCAGTAGATGACAGAAGCTTAAGAGAATTCAATTTTATCTCAGTAGAGGGCGACGCTTCCTTCCAGGAATGTGACAAGCCCTTAGCAACGAGAGGCTATCTTAAGACCTGGGACCTAAAAGAGGTCTTGAGAGCAGTGTCTATGTCTGTAAGGGTTGAATGAAGCTCACTCTTTATCCAACCTAATATCCTCATTTCCTGGGGGGAGCTCAGGTCCAGAAAACTGCTCAGAACTCCATGGTTAGCTGATGACTGAACCAGCACCTGAATTCAGGCCTTCTACCCTCAGCCCAGTGCGCTCTCCTATTCCTCACAATCCTCCCATGTGCATTTGCTAAGCAACAGTAACCCTGGTCCATTTCATTTGATGTAATTACTGATATATTTGAGTTTTAATCTGTCATCTTATTTCGCGATTTCAACATATCCTCCTCTTCAATAATTCTTCTTTTGTTTTCACTAATATTCGTTTATTATTTTTTCCCCTTTACTATTTTGGAATATTTACATTAATTATCTCTTCTTTTAGTGGTTAGCTTAAAACTTTTTTTTTTTTTTTGCTATTTATTATATCTTTAACCTTGCATTGTTAAACTTATTCAAATCTAATATAAATACTGATCTTTATTATTGGCCTATACAATTCAGAAACATAAGAACATTTTAACCCACATCCCAACTCTTGCCATTGTTAACAGTATTTTAAATTTTATCTAATTTTTAAATTCCACAAGATACTTCTATTGGGTTTTTTGTGGGTTTTTTTTTTTGTTTTGTTTTTTCTCTTCATTTTTTCTTGCATCTCAGACTTGCCATCTGGATCATTTTACTTTATCTTGAAACACATCTTTTAGAATTTCCCAAACTCTCTCATTTAAAATAAGTTTTCATTCATCTTTGTTATATATATATATATATATATATATATATATATATATATATAT